>NW_026652301.1:4971211-4975059 GCF_009828535.3 Hylobates moloch | reverse complement strand
TCATCCAGCCTTCCTGTCTGATGAGTTGCACTGGAGCAGGAGGAGGCACAATCCAGCCTAGAGGGGTGTATTTCTTGCAAGTGAATTGCAAGGGTGTGTCCAGGAACCTGAACCTTGCCTCTGGGAAAGGAAGCTGCAGCGCTACACTGAGGGTTAGGGCTCTTGCCAAATAGGCTGCGATTTAGGGCACATTCCAGTTCCAATAGCCAGCTGGAGTCTGGCAGGAGAACCAGTGCAAAACTAGACATAGACGATGTCTGACCATGGCCTGGAAATCTAGATGGTTATCCCCACCCGCCGCTTACCAGGCTAAGGCTGCAAATGTGTTTGGGTTAGCATGTGTTAGGGAGCTAGGGAGACCACCCAGGACTCCAACAAAAGGAAATATTCCTCCTGCCACTTGCCACCATTCATGCATATTCCATGTCTTCCTTTGCCCGAAGGCTTCTCATAGGCCTGCTCTTTTCCTGGTTAATTTTTATATTGAACTGGGCTCATTCAGTTGCAAGTGACAGAATTCCAATACACATTAACATTCAGGATAAAGGGAGTGATAGGGCACTGCCGATGGGCATGGAAGCCAGCGACTCTTGCATTCTCAACTTTCTCTGTATATTTTCAGCTCCCAGTGCAATGGTTTAATTTTCTCCTTCTATAGAAGTGGAACTCCAGCCAGTAGTAGGGGCAGGAGAGGGGAATGGGGGGATTTTGTCTCCATTTTATGTCACTCCAGTTTACTAATTCCAAAGGAAAAAAGAAAAAGGTAACTTTCCCTTTCAGTGTTACCATGAAAACGCCTAGCAAGGACTATTATAGGCTTAACTTGGATCTCTGGTCCCTTCTTAGACTAATTACTGTGGTTGGGGAAGGGGCCCTATGATTGGCTATTTCTAGGTTATGAGCCCACCCCCAGGCTCAGTGATTGACAGTCCCACAAAATGATTGACGGCCACACAAAATCTAATTGGAGTAGAAAAGGAAATCTCCAAAGGAAGGAGTAATATTCCTTCAATAAGAGTGGAAAGATGCTGGGCACAGCAAGACAACAGGTGCCTTTTAGGATTCCTACTCAACCACTAAGGCTCAACTCAGGTGTCACTTCTTGGTACTGCCCATTCCTGTCCTTTCTATTGGGTTATGTGTCCCTCTCCTGGCTCATGTTACATTTTGGCTGTACTGGTGTACCCTATTAATTTATAATTGTCTATCTATGTGTTGGTCTTTCTCACGAGACAGTGAGCTCTTTGAAAGTAACCACTGTGGCCTATCCCATTTGCATATCCTGCTTTGCAGCAGATAATGGAAGTTCCAGGAATGTTTTCAATAAAGAGTGAATGAAGACAATCACAAAATGGCAGCCAATCCTCTTGAGTTAAGAGAAAGGGGAAAGGAACATAATAAAAGTAAAAAGTACCAGATTTGGTGGTAAATGCTTTATGTTAACTAACTCATTTGATTCTCACAACACTTGCAGAAGGTATTATTCTTTCTACTTTACAGGTAGGAAGCTAAAGGTTAAGTTCCACAAGCTTACGTGGCTAATAGCCAATATCATAATGAGTGCTTAGGTAACTAAAATCTAGACCAGTTCTCTTTCAGCTACGCTCGCTTTCTTCCCCCACCTCCTCCCCTCTTCTTCTGGTTAACAATGAACTCATGTAACATAGGGATCTTCTCTTTTCACTTCTCAGTAATTTGGACACTTTCCCCCAATAGATTATTTTATCTAAAGGTATTCCCCGATCAGCTTTGTATCTTTCATTTGCTTCTTTGTAAAATCAGAGGGTTGGCCAGGCGTGGTGGCTCACGCCTGTAATACCAGCACTTTGGGAGGCCGAGGTGGGCGGATCACGAGGTCAGGAGATCGAGACCATCCTGGCTAACAAGGTGAAACCTCATCTCTATTAAAAATACAAAAAATTAGCCGGGCGTGGTGGTGGGCGCCTGTAGTCCCAGCTACTCGGGAGGCTGAGGCAGGAGAATGGCGTGAACCTGGGAGGCGGAGCTTGCAGTGAGCCGAGACCACGCCACTGCACTCCAGCCTGGGCGACAGAGTGAGACTCTGTCTCAAAAAAAAAAAAAAAATCACAGGGTTGATGGACTCTGTAAAATCCTTTTCAGCAACAACACTATAAAATTATACAAATTAAATTAAGCCAAGAAAAATTTATAAGTAGGATAAACTCAGCATAGACTGTGTTTTGTTCAGTTTTCCCCGAAGGTGGTGCTCTGGGTTTCCCACCCTCCACCCTCTCTGCGTCTCTTCCTTCTCTTTTTAGGGCTTCCTTTATTCTCCCATTTTGATCAATCAGTTGCTCTTCTCTGCCCAACAACTTAGTGCTTTTATTTTGCCCTTGGCTTCTTTGGATTCCACATTTCAGCTCCTGTATTCTCAATATTCCTGTCCTCCTTGTCCTCTCATCATTAAACTTTCTCTTCAGAGTCTCATTTCCTCAGAACTGGGCCATGCTTCCTACCACCTGTGCACGTTAAATTGCCAGGAATAGTCCTAGGGTGTTAACAATTGTAGGTAACCTCCAGGGTGGTCTGAATCGAATGAAACCCTTGAATTCAAAGAGATAAAGCTAATCATGGGTATTTCACAATTATGATTGATTCAGTATGGATTTTTTTTTGGTAGGGCAATTTCTTGACCCCTCCAATCATCCAAAGTGGCCTATTTAAGGCCAGCACCCCAGGGCACAGGGGCTCAAAGTGTAGCTCCTCAGCTATTCTGATCTAAAGCTAAGGAGTGGCATGTTAAACCTGCAGCTTCCTGGGCCCCACCAGGCCTACTCAATCAGAATTTCTGGGGAATGGCAGTCAATCTGAATTTAAAATATATTCTCTGGGTAATTCTTGAGTGCACTAAGTTGTAAGGAACTCAGCCTTTGTGCTATTTATTTTCTAAAAGTTTCATGTGCTATTATTTTTTGTTTCTTCAATTCTATTACAAAAATTTATTTATATGATAAAATTTTATCAACTCACACACATACTAGACGTTTGACTGCAGAATTTACCAACAACACTCAGCAAAAATCCAGTATCTATTACACACAAGCTCCAGATTTATACTTTTTTCACCTGAAAAATATAAGAAAGGCTAAATGCCCTAAACTTTCCTCCTGTCTTAAATGCTTGTATGTGGGGCGTTAATTATAGTCAATACCAAAGGTAAAGCTAAAGGAGTGTCTTGTTTTTTTATACATTGTGTATTTTCCCATGTTTCTACTGTTTAAAGAGAAACTGCATTTATATGGTCTTGCACAAAGTTTAGTAGCAAATGTTTTCTTTTTGGTTCTTACATTAGGATGCAGTTCCCTGTATATGAACAATATTTATGTGAATCATGTCTATATACACTATACACACATATACATATATCTTTATATATGAATCTATGTATACACTACTCATATCATAATTTTCTCCTTTGTCAAAGGCTTTCTCTCCTCCAGTGACACTAACTCCATTTTCCTTAATTTTCACCGTTCTATGGTGACTGCAGGGCAATTCTGACTTTGGGTTACCAGTAGACCCAGGGCCACATTCCTGTTATTCTCTCCAGATGTTCTACAGCGATCTGATCTTTGGGATGAGCAGACAAAACCCCACTGGGCATCCTTGTTGCAGGCCCATTACCTCAGAGGCCTGTCTCCACCGTGCCTCACCTAGATTCTCTGGATATAAAGGAAGATCACACTGTGCTTTATGGAAATATAGCCCTCTGTGGTCAGGATCACCCACCAAATGTGGTTTCCCTACCAAATAAAGAAAGTGTTGGGGGACAGGACCAGCACAGGACTAGCCTGAGATCTCTTGATCGTTCCATCAACAAGAATTCC
>NW_026652301.1:4892937-4971111 GCF_009828535.3 Hylobates moloch | reverse complement strand
ACCTTTCTTTCTTTCTTTCTTTCTTTCTTTCTTTCTTTCTTTCTTTCTTTCTTTCTTTCTTTCTTTCTTTCTTTCTTTCTTTCTTTTTCTTTCTTCTTTCTTCTCTTGCTCTGTCACCCAGGCTGGAGTGTAGTGGCGCCATCTTGGCTCACTGCAACGTCTGCCCTGGGGTTTAAGAGATTCTCGTGCCTCAGCCTCCTGAGTAGCTGGGATTATAGGCATGTGCCACCACGCCCAGCTAATTTTTGTATTTTTAGTAGAGACAGAGTTTCTCCATGTTGGCCAGGCTGATCTCAAACTCCTGACCTCGACCTGTCTCGACCTCCTGGAATCACAGGTGTGAGCTACTGCACCCGGCCAACAAGAATTTCTTTAGCCTCTTTTGCTCATTACCTACAAAGAGCATCAGTCTCTGCCTGGAGAGAAGGGCTAGAAACAGATAGGGCACAGGTCCCCAGGTAACTGGCTGTAAGCCACTATGGCTGATATGCGGGGCAGGTCACTCCTGCACAGAAGGTGGCTGTTGGCTTCATGTTCCATCTCTTACAGGCGTTGAGGAAGCTCGACTAAACATCTCCTCACAGCTTACAATCCCAGAAATCATAGGACCCTAAACGTGCGTTTTTCAAAATTTTTGAGCTAAAATGATGTATTACTTTGTAAATTGTGAAGTGTGTCACAAATATTAATTTAAGTGACAACATCCTCAAACACTCCAATGTGGCCTTGTTATCTATTTTGAAGGAGAAAATCTGAGTTTGATCAACTCAACCAGGATACAGTGAGTGAGAAGCAACTTTTGGTGTCTGCAAAATGATCAGTTAAAAAAAACCTGGTGGCCGGGTGCGGTGGCTCACGCCTGTAATCCCAGCACTTTGGGAGGCTGAGGTGGGCGGATCACGAGGTCAGGAGATCAAGACCATCCTGGCTAACACGGTGAAACCCCGTCTCTACTAAAAATACAAAAAATTAGCTGGGCACGGTGGTGGGCGCCTGTAGTCCCAGCTACTAGGGAGGCTGAGGCAGGAGAATGGCGTGAACCCAGGAGGCGGAGCTTGCAGTGAGCCGAGATTGCGCCACTGCACTGCAGCCTGGGCAACTGAGAGAGACTCTGTCAAAAAAAAAAAAAAAAAAAAAAGAAAGAAAGAAAGTAAGAAAAAAGAAAAAACCTGGAGTCCCTCTATGTGACCATACTCAGCTAGCACTTGATCTGTTCTTTTCTTATGGCATTCATCTCCCGGATCTTGTATATACTTATTTGTTTACATGCCTTATCTCACCTACTACATTCCAAGTTCTTTAAGGGTAAGATCACTATCAGATTTATCTTTGCTTTACCCACAGAACAAGCAAACCTGACAGCCCTAAATTGATGCTTGTTAAATGAATGAATGAAGTGAATGAATAAAATCATACCCATTTCAAGTTAATCCTTTGGATTTTATTTGGCTTATACGTAGAAAATCATCAAAAGGAAGGAAGCTGTCCTATAAACCTTATAAGGAAGAGTCTCTTTTGGGAATCTGCTACCTGCCCCCTCCCTGGAGCACTTAGGGATAGATGGGGGAAACTTTCACTATAACAAAAGGCGAGTAAACTCTTTCTGAAAATTCGTTTAAGGCCCCTAGTGGTTTAATCTTTACTGCCGCGTAAATTAACTCAAATATTAAGCCAGCAATAAACCGGCGCTCCAGTATCATCCATCCTTTTCCCTGTTAATACGAACTAGGAACTCAGGTTGCTGTTTTCTTTCCCCTCCCACGTGTGCTGATCGTGTAAAAGAATCACAGGAACACACAAGCAATGAAATGTGTAAATAAGAAAAATGCACACACATCACGAGCTCATTTCTTCCCAGATATTTTTTGGTCAACCTCTCAAGCTTGGAACAGGCTCTATAACAGATGTGCGTTTGTGTGTGTATATTGGAAAACAGAAAAATAAGGTCAGCACAAACACTACTTGTAATACAAACTAATGCAAGAGAAAACGAGAAAACTTTTTTAATATTAACAACGACACTAGAGAAATAATGTAAAATAAATGTACGGTTGGAACTAGGGGTAAAAAAAAAATCAGCAACGTCAGCAAACTGAGATGGGGTGAGTTGGAAGGCAGATTGGAATTTATCTCTTAAAAATAAATATCACCCTAACTAGAGACCTGTTTTGCCTAGGGGGACGTGACTCACATTTTCGGATAATCTGAATAAGGGTAATTGTGTCTGCTCCAGGTATCCATTCGGGCTTCGGTCTCCGGACTCCCGGCTCCCGGCACGCACGGTTCACCCTGGAGCGCGCGCCCCAGGCCAGCCAAGCGCGGAGCCGGGCTGCTGCGGGCTGGGAGGGCGCGCAGGGCCGGCGCTGATTGACGGGGTGCGCGGTCAGGTGACTTGGGGCGCCAAGTTCCCGACGCGGTGGCCGCGGTGACCGCCGAGGCCCGGCAGACGCTGACCCGGGAACGTAGTGGGGCTGATCTTCCGGAACAAAGTTGCTGTGCAGGCGGCGGCGGGACGAGAGCGCCGAGGGGGAGCCGGAGCGCTGCAGAGGCGCGGGCCGGAGGGCTGGCGCTGATCTGCACCCTTCTCATCGGGAGAGCGGACCTCCGGCTGCCTGGAGGCGAGCCCCTTCCCAGGGGGTGGGGGCGGCAAAGCGCGACCCAGCGGTCCTGCGCCCCACCCTCCCTCCTCCGCCTCCAGCGCTCAGCTCCAACAAAGGGGCAGGCCAGCAGCGGGGAGGAGGAGGAGGAGGAGCCGCCGAAGGAGCGAGCCTCTCTCGCGCACAAAATTGTGGAGTCGTTTTTCCTCGGAGCAGGGAAGCGGGCAGCAAACAGCCGGCCGCGGGCTTTCTCCCGCCGAGGGGGGAGGAGGAGCCTCTGGCTCCAGCAGCCGATTGGGGAATCACGGGGAGCGGCGTCCCCCTTCTTTTGGGTCGTTTCTGCAGACGGAAAACTCTGTAGCGTTTGGCAAACTTGGTGCCTGCGAGCCCGTTCCAGGTTTGCGCTTTGACTGTTTTGTTTTTGGCGGAACTACCAGGCAGGAAGATTGCACAAGTAAGGGGCGTTTTCAGTCGGGTGTCAATTTCTTTTTCTTTCTTTCTTTCTTTTTTTTTTTTTTAAATTTCGGATCTTGTCTGCTTCTCCACGTTTTATTTTTTTAAAAAATACATCGCACCACCAAACTCACACTCGCACACATCCCCGCGGTTACTCCGTGTCAAACTCCTAGAGGAGCCCTTGGCCAGCTCGGGGTGCGGCGGTGGCGACCGGCAGGCGAGACGGCCCGCGGGCAGCAGGTAAGCCCATGCATTATTGAAGCCTCGGACTGATAATGTGACTACAGCCCCCGAGGGAATGGGGCGGGGGCCGGGAGGAGGATGGCTCTTTCTGCGGTTCTTCCGCCTGGGATCGGCGTCCTGAGCTGCTTCCGAAGTCCCAGAGTCGAAGATGGGAGTAACTTTTGCGTGCCCTTTCCTCGGGGCCTCAGTTTAGCTCCCCGCGGTGCGAGAGAGAATGCCGGAGGCGTGGAGAGCTCGGGCGTGGAGGTCCTTGGGATCCGTACTAGTTGTGAACGATCCAAACTTATCTGACCAGCTCTGCGCTGCCTCCCTGCTCCCCTAATCTTCCTCCCCGCCGGGGTGACAGGGTCGCCCTCCGTGCATCGCGGTGCAGGGCGCTGGGCCAGTGATTTGCAAGAGGGGACGTGGCCTCTTAGGAGAGTCTGTCACAGACACCCGGGCCCGGGGAAGGCGGGGCTCCAGTGGTGTCCACAGGAGAGGGTGGGCAGAGGGTGGCTGTGTGGTCGGCGGCCACCAGAGCGCTTCCCAGCCAGCCGCCCGACGGGGAACGTGCTTGACCTCTGGGTGGTTGCTGCTCCCAAGGGTGGGGCTACAGAGACTGTGGCGCGATCGCCAAGCTCCCTGCCAGCGGCCTTGGAGAGGCTGAGGGGACAGGAGGAGGGGGGCGCCCCATTGGTGTGTAGTCCCGCGCAGTAGCCGGCCCTGCTTTTCCGGACTCTGGGGATCTCTTGCTGCAACTGACAAGGTAATTCATGCCCCGCTTTGGCCTGGGGTCCGAGGCTGTGGTTGCTCAAGGCCACTTAAAAACCAACAAAGCACCAATTGAAGGCTCTGCAACTTTTAGATGGCAGGTTGTTCAAAGGGATTTTTTCCTCCAAGCCTCAGATTACGAAAGGGACTCATTCCAGTGCGTTTTTCAAGGAGGAGGGAGAAAACGTTGTCCGACCTCCGAGAGAGCTGTGGGACCAGCACTTTATTTTACAATGAACTGCAGAGCTCGGGTTATAACTCCACGGCCCCGCTCTCTGAGGTGTTCAGGACAGGGCCTCCTCTTTCCCAGCCTTCAGGTCATCCGGATCATCAGGGCCTTGCGGGCCAGTTCCCCCTGCCGCGGTTGGGAGGGTCAGTGCAGCGGTCGCCGCGGCCAGAGCGCACGGAGCTCGGGGGAGGCCGGATTCCCCAGGTCTGAGCCGGCGCTCCCGGCCTCCCGGCCCGGCAGCAGCGACCGCATCCATTCCTTTGTAAGTTGCACCGGCCTCAGGAAGTCGATCTGGGCCCTCCCGGTTCGTTGGCGGTGGGCGTGGGAGACGCAGCCTGCGGATAGCTCAGGGTCAGGGGAGAGGTGGAAGAATGCGAAGCTTGTGGGTAGTTCTGCGGTGACGGCCAGGGTTGGCGTGGAACCATTCCCCGCCCCTTTTACCAGCCTTTATGGGACCGATGAGACAACTCTTTAACTCTCCTTTGGGTGTTTACCTAAAATTTATTGGCCCTGTAAACAATATTAATCACAGTAGTATTCACCTTCCCTGGAGCGCTTCCGAGTGTAAATGGCAGTTCTTGGCACTCACCGTTTTCTTTTACTATGTTTCAAGCAGAGCAGCAAACTCTTGTCCGCTTGGCTTCCTGTTCTACTATCTCAATCATTCCTAGGTTTTGGTTCCTAGAGTAAATTAATGAATAGTGTTTGCATTTACACAGCATTTCCATCATAATGCACACTGTTGGCTATATATGTGCTATATACATAAAATATAGTACAAAATAAAAATTACATACATATATTCATTGTGTAATTCCTAAAATCTTAAAAAATTAAAACATTAGTTTTGCCTTTAAGGCCATCACCTTATGTTTATTTTTTAAACACCTTATGTTTATTTCATACACTCTTGCTTGGTGGTCCATATGACAGCCGGAAGCGTTCTGAAGGGAGACTTAGTGAATATGGACTTGACTGGATTGGTTTCAGTAAGAACATCTGGCTAAACTTCACAGAATATCATTTGAGGGAAGGGAAATCTAGGGCAGAGGTAACAATAAATTGCATTTGTATAGGGCTTAAAGCTTCTAAAGCAACATCTCATTCATTGATTCTCAGTTTCTCACCTAGCCTTCTGTGAAGATGGTGTTCCTTTCATTTTATAGGTGTGGAAGAGGGAGGGTCACACTGGGATACATTGTTCGTGGTGAAACTTTGATTCTGTCTCCTGAAAACCAAAGATGCTGCATTCGGCAATTAGAAGGAGTCATCCTTTGCCTTAAGTTTACTCAAATTCCTCTGGCCATTAATGGCAAGTAACCTCAGTGGCTATCACTATTTAAATAGCCTTCTGTTATTCTTCTTTCTCCCCATTTTCCCTTGTACTCTGATCACCTTTTCTGCTGTTTTTTTTTTTTTTTTTTTTTTTTTTTTTTGAGACGGAGTCTTGCTCTGTCGCCCAGGCTGGAGTGCAGTGGCGCAATCTCGGCTCACTGCAACCTCCACCTCCCGGGTTCACGCCATTCTCCTGCCTCAGCCTCTCCGGGTAGCTGGGACTACAGGCGCCCGCCACCACGCCCGGCTAATTTTTTGTATTTTTGGTAGAGACGGGGTTTCACCGTGGTCTCGATCTCCTGACCTCGTGATCCGCCCGCCTCGGCCTCCCAAAGTGCTGGGATTACAAGCGTGAGCCACCGCGCCCGGCCTTCTGCTGTATCTTTGCAACCTGTAAGGGATTTTCATTATCAAGAAGAGAAAAATTTGAAAAATCACCTTGAGGAGAGTGGCAAGTGGAACATTATAGTGAAGAAGTGTTACTGATAATGTGCAAATGGAATAAAGTAGTGTGTAAAGAGTTGACTTTTCTCTTTTATGGGTGAATAAAGGCTTTGAGAAGCATAGAAGTGGAGATCTTGGCTAAGACCAATTGTGAAGAAAAGCATTAGACTTAGTGCTCCAAAGTGATACACTGTAGATCTTTCCAGGAAAGAGAATTTTTCCTTGGGCAAACTTAATTTTCCATAATAAACTTTTATAGACATTCTTCTGAACAAAGTTTTTGATTCTTGAATATAATAAAATACACTTAAGAATTTAGCAAATCCTTTATAGTTACGTACTTGAATGAAAGAATGTAATCACATAATAATCCATAAATTTTTAGCAGTAGTAGAGCCTATAAAAAATGAAAAAAGTTTTTTAGACTCTCAAAAAATCTGTCAGATTGATGATCCAATCCTTTATATCCAACTCTCTGTCTCTTTTTTTTGAGATGGAGTCTCACCCACTGGGTCATCAAGGCTGGAGTGCAGTGGCAGCGATCTTGGCTCACTGCAACCTTTACCTGCTGAGTTCAATCAATTCCCCTGCCTCAGCCTCCTGAGTAGCTGGGATTATGGGTGTTTGCCACCATGCCTGGCTAATTTTTATATTTTTAGTAGAGACAGGGTTTCGCCATGTTGGCCAGGCTGGTCTCAAACTCTTGACCTCAAGTGTTAGCCAGGTTGGTTTTGAACTCTGGACCTCAAGTGATCTGCCTGCCTCAGCCTCCCAAAGAGCTGGGATTACAGGCATGAGCCACCATGCTGGGCCCAATTCTCTTTTTGTCATCTCCGCTTATATAACTCAGAGGCATCTCAAGCTCTGCAAGTCCAAATCACATTGATGATTCCTTTCTCCCAGCCTGCTATCCTCAGTGTTCCCCAGCTCAATGACTCACACTTCACCTAATTGCTGAAGCCAAAATTGGGGAGTCATTTTGCACATTTTGCACATTGGATATGAATCTCTCATATCCAATCAATTCCCCAATCCTATTGACTTTCTTTGATATCTAAATATCCCACATATTCACCCATTTCTTTCCATCTACTCTTGTTTAGACCACATTTGTTTCCTGTATATAATATTACAGTAGAAAGAATAGCACAATAAACACCCAGATGTCCTTTTTATTTTATTTTATTATTTTAAATTTTTATTTACATGGAGTAGAGACAAGGTCTCACCATGTTGCCTAGGCTGGTCTCAAACTTCTGGGCTCAAGTAATCCTCTCACTTCAGCTTCCCAAAGTACTGGGATTACAGGTGTGAGCCACCTCGCCTAGCCCCAGATGCCCTTTAACAAGTTTTCCCACTTACTTTATTTTTTTTGAGACGGAATTTTGCTCTTGTCATGCAGGCTGGAGAGTAATAGCACAATTTTGCTCACTGTAACCTCCGCCTCCTGGATTCGAGTGATTCTCCTGCCTCAGCCTCCCAAGTAGCTGGGATTACAGGCACCTGCCACCACACCCAGCTAATTTTTGTATTTTTTTTTTTTTTTTAAGTAGAGATGGGGTTTCACCATGTCGGCCAGCCTGGTCTCGAACTCCTGAACTCAGGTGATGCACCTGCCTTGGCTTCCCAAAGTGCTGGGATTACAGGCGTGAGCCACCTTGCCCGGCCTAGTTTTACCACTTATTTTACAATACTTACTGCATCTTTCTGTCTGTCTGTGTGTATATGCATATATACATCTACATACATATATCAACCTAAATATACATGTATCGGTATAGACAGATAATATGCTATTCTGTTTGAACTTAAGTTGAAGATACCATCACACTTCATTGCTAAATGTTTCACCACATGTCTCTTACAATCAAAGACATTCTCCTGCAACAATACTATTAACTAATGTTAAAGAAATTTAACATTGATATGATAATATTGTCTAATGCATAGTCCAAATTCCGATTTTTCAAATGATCCTCAAAATGTTTTATTTTAAAATTCTTAATTCAATCAAAGATTACATTTCGTTGTCATGTCTATTTAGTCTCCTTTAATTCACAAAGTTCCCCCTCTCCCAGTAATTTTGGTTTTCAAGACACTGACAGTTTTGAAGAAACCAGGCCATTTGTTTTGAAAACTAGCCACAGTCTAGGTTTGTCTGCTCATGAGAAGATTCACATCCAACATCTTGGCAAGGATATTGTGTAGATGATGTGGTGATTTTCCGTTAAATCGCATGATTCCCCATGATTGGTTATGTGAATTTTGATCACTTGGTTAAGATTAGAAATTTTTCCCCAACATATTACTATGAAAAAATTCTCAGACATACAGAAGAGTTGCAAGAAATTTTCATTCAGCATTCATATACCCATGGCCTAGGTTCCTTAATTTGCATTTTGCTATATTCTGCCATAGTCTTCACTGGTTCCCCACATATTACTGTGGTCTACCTACAAGCCACAATCGTCTTTTTTTTTTTTTTTTTTTTTGAGATGGAGTCTCACTCTTGTTGCCCAGGGTGGAGTGCAGTGGCGTGATCTCAGCTCACTGCAACTTCCACTTCCCAGGTTCAAGCAATTCTCCTGCATTAGCCTCCTGAGTAGCTGGGATTACAGGTGCACACCACCATGCCTGGCTAATTTTTTTTTTTTTTTTTGTATTTTTAGTAGAGACAGGGTTTCACCCTGCTGGCCAGGCTGGTCTCGAACTTCTGACCTTGTGATCCACCTGCCTCGGCCTCCCAAAGTGCTGGGATTACAGGCATGAGCCACCGTGCCCGTCCCTTGATGATCTTTTAAAAAGGCCAATTTGGCCATGTTGGTTCCCTCCTTCAAACCATCTACTGGCTCCCCATTGCTCTTCAGATAAAGACACAAACCCTTGACCTGTTCTGCATGGTCCTGTCCCTGGTCCTGCCAGCTTCTTCACTTGGTTCAACAGGTACACTTGTCTCTTGGCTGTCTTCTTTCCAGAAACACTGGCTTGTGCTCCACTCTTTGACTGCTCCATGATTCTTTCTGCCACTTCGCATGGGAAGCTCTTGTCTTTCTCTTTCTGTTTCCCTTTTTGGCTAATTAAATTCTTGTCATCTTTAAAGGCTTGGCTCAAATGTCTCTTCAAGAAAGCCTTCTCTAATTGCCCAGGGCAGATCAGACTCCTCTGCTGTATGCTGTTAATACTCTATGCTTCTCCTTTGTATGATTTGTAGTCTATCAGTATTGTATTGTAATGAAATAATTCATTATATAATTAATTGCGTAGTGTGTGTAAGCTCTATAAGAGCAGAGGCTGTGTCTCTTGTTGACAGTCATAACACCATTGCCTGGCTTGGTGCTTTACACGTGGTAGGCACTCAATAACTATTTGGTGAATGAATAGTTACTATAAATAACTATATACAAGATATAAACATATTTTTTCAAGTCAGTACTTTCCCTTTTCCTTTTAGGTATTGATGTCAAGCTGAACCATCGTAGGAAGTTGAAAGTCTTAGAAAGAGGACTTGGTAAAGTTTTTGGATTATCTTGAAACTCAGGCAAGATGGCCAAGTATGGAGAACATGAAGCCAGTCCTGACAATGGGCAGAACGAATTCAGTGATATCATTAAGTCCAGATCTGGTAGGTAAAGGAAGCTCAAGACAGTTATGGATTTTTATGTATTTAGAAAACCTGTGTTTCTTGGATTGATTTGCATTGTTCTTGCAAGAACTTCTTGGAGGTGAAGTTCTTTTGAGAAACTCAATTCTGACAAATGACTATCATTTGGTAAAAGGTATATGTAAATGGTATAATATCTCTGAGTGTCCTATCCTTTCTCAACCCAATCTTGTCTAACTGTATGTCGACTGGCATAGCTTAGTGAAACTGCTGCTTGTAGCTAAAGGTTGTTCATTTGGAAGACTACTCCATTAAAATAAAATATGACTGAACATTTTTCTTTCTATTTTCTGGAAATTGAAGGGATTATATGCTTAATGTAGGAAGTGCCACAGTTTCTAGCTGGAAAGATCCTTTCACAGTTTCATTTCATTACCATATATCCTCACCCCCGTCCCTCTTGGTAGCCATTGATAGGCCAACAGGTGTCCTACCTTGAAATATTTTATGAGTCTTCTCAAGATAAAATTTTCACCTAGGTAATCTAATAAACCAGACTCAGACAGATTCATGGTTTTCGCCCAAACAGTTAAATTGGGGTCCTCAGGATACCACCCCTTCCTCCAATCTTTTTATATAACTGAGTGCTTTTTGACTCTGGCTGTACAGATGAATCAACTGGGGAGTTTTAAAAAACGCAGATGCATTGGCTCCATTCCAGACCCATTGAATAAAAATTTCCGTATTTTTAAAAAGCTTCAAATATGATTCTGAGACAAACTCAAAGGGGAGATATTTTTGAACAGGCAGAACACTTCTCAGCTTTGAAAATTACACAGAACTCCACCCTGAGGGTGAACACTATACTTAAGTAACTTTGAAAAGTTACTTTGAGGTATAAAATTACATCCAGTGTCACTTTAAAGACAAAAAAGGAACCCAAGGCCTGTTTTTGCTGTGTGAACCATCTTTATGTTATGTTAGGAGCTTATTTCTTATTATGTGAAACTGTAGAAATATACAGTGAAAATAAGATCTAAGTTAACTGTCTTAGAATACACATTTTCCTCCATGATACCTGTGTTGGTTGATTGATAAAGATTTTAGTTATTATAGATTGGCTGTAAATATGTAGCAACTATTGTGTAGCTTGTCGGGTCTGTTGAAGGTATAGCTTAACATCTTGTTTTAAAATATGCTTTGAGGATGTTCTCTTTCTGTAAAATTCTTTTTGTTTTAAATGTTTTAGTGGTATAAGGTACTACCAAAATGTAAGGGATTATTAATATCTTCTTAGGAGTACGGAATACGTATTCAGACATATGTAAATATAACAGAGGAAAATGGAAGAGAGACGATTTAATGTCTCCATACTAGTCATTTTCTATAAATTGTGAGGAGGTATATTCCTAAATAGTTTTCTGAGTCAACCTTCATTCTAGTAAGACCTTTGATATTTATAACTTGTACTTTAGCCATGTTCATAAAAGAGTAATTATCTAATTTCAGAAATATTGTGTATATATAATGAACATATAAACTCCCAAACTATTTTAATTTAAAATTATCTTTTAAAAAGGCTGATGAACCTCAAATATTACTGGAGAACAGTTTGGCAAAAATGATAACATGTTTTTAACACATCCATATCAATTAACTGAGTAATTCTATTTCTAGAGTTTTTCCCTAGGCAATACATAAAAAGGTACACTCAAGAAATTGATCACAGTATCATTTATAATAGAAAACATTATAAACACCATGAAAATCTAATATTAGGAATTGGTTAGATCATTATTTCCCAAAGTATTTTGAAAAGATCAAAAGTTCTAGGACTGTTAATGTGTAATTCACAAAAGGATGTTATGGTCAAACAGCTTTGGAAAATAGTTGTTTAAACCTATTCTGTTTCTTTAGCATATCTGAACAGATCATACATGATCTCAGTAGAGATTAGGGTATATCCATAAAGTAGAAGATTAAGCATTCATAAAAAGTGATACAGATGTGTGTGGTGTGTGTGTGTGTGTGTGTGTGTGTGTGTGTATGAACATGGAAGTGTGTTCTTGATATAGTAAGTAAACAAGTATGTATTATATGAAGTCATTTATGTGAAAAATGTTTTTTTAAAAAATTAGTGAAGGATACAATAAATGTTAATAGTGGTCATCTTGGCGTTTGAGATTATTACTTTTTTTTTGCTGATTTATATTTTCTAAAGTTCTTCAATGAACCCACATTACTGAGTTCTTATATTTTTAAAGATTATCAAATTGCTTAGAGTGTTTAGATGCCAAGGTTATGACTGTTACTTTTTTTGTGGTGGCATCTACTTCAAAACACATTGAAAATTTAGTTGTTACATAGCTCAGATATGAATCACATTCTTTTGGCTGAATTATGTTGCAAAAGCCAGTAGATAAATTTGGATTTGAATGGACCCATTAGTCCCAATCTGGCTTCCTCTAAGGGACTTTTTTTGATTCTTTTAAGGCAAATGCTTACTATACAGAGGTAATATTTCATGGTACTCTAAAACTTACATATTTTAAGAGATTTTTAGTTTAGATTAAGTCATAGGAATTGTCTACATATCATATATGTATTTTAAAGAACCTATGTCTACATGCTCTATGCCAAATTGGTTGCTTTTCCATTTTTTAAAAGGGAATACTTTGCTATAGGAAAATTTTGATCCTCATCTGCTCTTCCAGGTTTCTTTTTTGGGGGGAAATTGGATGAAAGTAGGGGGACGGAGAGTGTGGTTTCTGCTCTCCAAATCCTTGAGTTTGGACAATCCAAAAGCCTGGCATAATTAAATTGGCATAATAAAAATGTCTATGCATTTGATGTTAAATTATTGTGATTATTTTTATTGTCCTCCCTTAGTATTACTTTGTTTCATGCCATTTGTGAATATTATACTTTTTTAGATTTTATAATTTTAAAGCCATTTCCACCATCTAAACAGAAATAGGAAGTTGTCAAGGGTAGGTAATGAAGTAGTTTCATGAATACAAAGCCATATATTTATTTATGGTTGTAGTATACTTGCCTTGGGTCTGGGTGAGTTTTAGAAGGGAACTGGAAAGAATTTGATCTATAATGATCAAGGATTTGGTGTTGGGTAAAAGTAGACCTGTCTTTCTCTAACTTAAAGGCACATATGCCAAGTTCATCATCAAGGACTGTATTATTAACAGCCTTAATTAGTAGGCTTCAGAAAGCTCAACAAGTTAGTAAATATTTTGAAACAATAGGCCAAGACTAAGAATTTTTAAAAAGTGAAATTTATTGCCAGTAGAGTATGTGATGCAGAAAGTTCTGCTTGGAACATTTTAAACATGAAATAATAAAATGGTTTGGGATGCATATACAATCGAAGAATATCCTCACTGCTATTTCATTCAATAATTAACATACATTAAAGCTAGTAACATAGAATAAGTCATCCTTTTCTGTTGCTGTCAGTGTTGTTGTGGTTTTATCCCAGAGCTCCGCAGAAAGAGTAGACCTCAGGGCTAAGGACAGTGTGTCAGCTGGCTCCATGTGGATTTCTTGACAGTTTGGGATTATAGACTCTCAGCTGGGAAGGAACTGTTTGCTGAATGAAATAGTTGGGCAAGCTTCACATTTTTTGATAATTCAATGTGTTCCTTAAGAGACCTTGGGTTGGAAGCCTGCGTGTAACAATTTTATCATTTCTTCCTTTGCATTTTCTCTTCTTGTCTAATCTTAGGATCTAATTGTTGAGGGAACCTTAGAGGCCCTATAACCCAGCCATGCCTGTGATGTGCTCACCCAGTCTCTGTTTGCACACCTCCAGTGATGGCGTCTCACTGGTGATGATGATGAAGACGATTCTAGCAACTTATACTTATTGAACACATTCTGTGTGCAGATGTGGTGCTAACAGTTTAATCCTCACAACCACCATTTTGCAGATGATAAATGTGAGCCATACTGAAGTGATTTGTGGCACTGGCCTTCTTTCTATTTCTCCAAAGGCCCGGTGTGTCTGCCTGCGGGCCTTTGCACATCTCTCTTCTTCCATCTTTGCCTGGCTGGTTCCTTCTTGTCATTTAGATGTAGGCCTAATGTCACCTCTTCTGAGATCTTCTTTGCTGACTTTAGAAAGTAGCTCTCCCAGTCACTCTTGACTGCATCTCTGTATTTACGTTCCCTGTGTTGTTCTTACCACTCTCTGGTACCTTTTCTTGTACTGTGTGTTCATTAATAGCCTTCCCACTAGAACAGGGGTCCCCAACCCCCAGGGCCTGGACTGGTACCAGTCCATTGCCTGTTAGGGACCAGGTGGCACAGCGGGAGGTGAGTGGTGGCTGAGCAAGCACTACTGCCTGAGCTCTGCCTCCTGTCAGATCAGCGGAAGCATTAGATTCTCATAGGAGCGAGACTCTATGGTGAACCGCACATGCGAGGGATCTAGGTTGCCTGCTCCTTATGAGAATCTAATGCCTGATGATCTGAGGTGGAACAGTTTCATCCTAAAACCATCCCCCTCATCCCTTGGAAAAATTGTCTTCCATGAAACTGGTCCCTGGTGCCAAAAAGGTTGGGGACTGCTGCACTTTAATTACCTCCCCAAGAGCAGGGACCAATACATCCCTGGTACTGGGCCCAATGCCTGGCTCATAATAGGTGAGCAATAAATGTTTATTCAATGATAAAGGCTACAGAGTCTGGAAGTGCCAGAGCTGGCATTTGAACTCAGATGATATAACTCTAGAAACCCTGCATTTGACCTCTATGGAGTGCCCAGCCTCCTAACTCACAAGACATTTTATTCCATTGCTGCTGGGTGACTCTTCTTCATTTTGTGCCTAATTCTGTCCCTTACACATTTTGCACTGTATTAATTGTATTTATACAGCTCTTCTATCTCTTGTTTTGTAGTTTTCAGGGGTGGGACCCTGGACTGTGAGGTAGAGCTCCTCTGGACCCCAGGTTAGCATCTCAGAGCCCTGTCAAGGGAAGGCCAATTGTAACAGACACAGCCTACTTCTTCTGGGCCAGTTGCAGCCTTTCTTGATTTTTGGCTCTAGACTCTGTCATTCTCTGTCGAGTTAGCAAAGGGGAAAATACCAGAGGACAAACAGTCCTTTGGGTGGAAGATAGAGAAATGGATAATGTGTTTCTGACGTGAATTCCTTTTTCTCTTTTCTTCTGACTACTGCTCAAGGCTTTTAATTAGCTGAAGTTTAAAAAAAAAAAAGGTAGTGGATTTCATAAGGACTGACATTTGGCACAGTGTAGGTCCTGGTCTGATGCCCAGATAGGTATCTGTGGTACTGAAAGTGTTGGTTGAGGAGTGTAGGGGAAGGAAGCAAAGAGAGACCAGTGAAATAAAAATAAAACAAATTATTAAATATGAAATATTATACCTGGTTACATTTATAGCAAGCCTCCTGAAAATCTGCTATTTTTGGAAAGTAAACTTGCTTAACAAGATTCAGTTTTATGAAAATTCTGAGGAGGATTACCTTGTTTGTTTATCTTTCTGAGGACTTTCTTGAGGAAAGACAGTGGTTAAGTTGTATTTAGGCAGTCATCGGTCTATTTCTTTCTTTTTGTTTAAAGCCGCATCTGTGAGGGGATTTTTCTAAACAGCTCAAGGGACGGTGAAAAAATAGTTCATTTTTTGTTTCTCCTGAAGCTTTCCTTGGCTGGAATACCTGTGCTTTGAAGGGAGGTCTTTGAGCAGGTTTGTTTTTTTCCATGAGCCCTGGGGATTTGTAGTGATAGACAGTAACCCTGATGGAAATTCAACTCTGGCAGAGAAGGGCAGCTATTCTTGTCCTGCTTGTAAAAATATTCTCCATGTTGTTACCTCATTATGCTGAAGTAGTGCAATGATGAGAAGGTTTTTTTGTATTAATGTGATTCTCATGACCTGTTACTATGGTTGTGAAACTTTTAGAGGAGATCCATTCACGAATGGAAAACGTGAATTGCTGAGGATGATTCTAAGCAAAGGAAGTACATTAATTATATAGACAGAACAGAGAACTCGATTTTATTGAACCTTATTTGAACCCAGAAGTTTGCACTAGATGCTGATATGATGATTTTTCTGGGAACAAGTCAACATGCAAGACCATTTGAGCAGTTGTAAATATTAGTTAAAATTTAATCTAAAGCAATGGAGAAGGGGTACTCTGCTCAAGTGGTTTCAGATGCATTGACTGGATTTTTTTTTTTCTCCCTTTAAATTGTGTGGAGGCATAGACATATACTATGTTATATTTTTATCTTTTTATGTGCCTTAACTGTTTAATGATAAATAGACTTAATTCAATATTTGAAATGTGAGGCAGTGTGAGTTCTTAATATATATTTGCTCTTGAGATGATGGCCTGTGGACTGAGAAATTGAAACCAGGTCCCCGTCCTTTCACTTTTACTTCCTGTGACACTGGATTTGCACATGTCAATTCCAGGAAGCAGGTAAAGTTTCCAGCATCCATGTGGTCCTCCAATCTTTGCATTTGTGCCTTTAAACAACCAAATACCTGAGTTTTATTAATATCCTGTGGGGCTCTTCTATCAGAAGCACATTCCTTTGGCCCGGTTAATAAGCGATGTGCGTCTGGCAGCTAAGATTAAGGTTTACGGTGGTATAACCTGACCTTCACTTTTAAGAAATTAAGTTTAAAAAAAAAAATGCAGATCTGTCTTTCATAGCAGTGGAGCTCAACAACACATAGAGCATGAGAGTCACATTTTTTGTGTGAATATTTTCGAATGAGTCTTTTTTGGTATGTGGATGGGTGGCTACTTACATTCAGTTCAATCCTTTTAACATTTAATTATGGAACAAAATCTTTTTCAAAGTGTAGAAAAAAGCATATAAGGGCATTTCTGATGTAGCAGAGGAATCCAATAAAAAATATGACTTTGTGTCTCTAAAGTGGTACAGCTTTGAAATTAACACATCTGTATAATTTCAAAAGTATGATCTCTTTAGATCTTTTTCTTTAATTTTATAGTCTTAATTTTTGCAAATTTCTTCAACTCCATTCTCTAATTAAGATTTTGGTATAAAATATTTATATACAAAAGATTTTTGGTGCAGGAAATAGCATTTTGAGGTTGATACTAATTGATTTGTTCACTTGCCCCTCAAATGCTATGTGTGAGTCATGTTATTTAACATTGATCCAGTCAATATGCAGATTTATGCACATGCTTTTATTTTGAAAACTAGGTTTTGAGCTTCTCACATATGGAGTTCCTAATTCAAGCTTTATGTCAGAACCACCCTTCTGGGTCCAGACTCAGATATGTGGGGTGGGGTCCCAGCATCTGGAGTTTTAACAAGTTCTGTGGGCTATTCTCTTTAGTGCTCTTAATTTATAGACAAGGAAGGCAGGTTTAAAAGTCATAGAACCAAAGTGAAAATGATCTGCATTTTAGAGGAGCAAGGAAAGCTACAATGTTTATTATTTCTACTTATAAACACTTCCCTTTAAATAATTTGAAAAGATAATAGATTTCATGATGTTGGGCATTTTTTCTTTTACACTGTATTTTGAAGAGTTTGGGTTGTGTTGGGTGAAGTTAAAAGTGAGGAAAGTGGGTCAGGAGAGTGATGAAACCTGGTGCATTTCTTATTTTGGCCCATTGAACCAGAAGATGATACCAATATATCTAGTGCCGACATATTTCTCCACTGAGCTCCTTAGTTATTGCTGCAGTGTATTCAAGGTCTTCTTGCTGTGAGCCTAACATCACATCTTGAACTCTTTTTCTAGGTAATGCATCAGCTTAGAGTCCACTGATGCATTCATTATAAAAATGTATTGTGTATATTTTCTAATACATTATTTCAAAGACAGATGTGTTTTTGAATCATGGTGGGAAAAAAACTCCTCACATTCAACCTCTATGCTAGTTTTCTTAAGGGGGGTTAGAGAAATGTATTATATATGTATTAATATTTGCCTCTCTGTTTTTTAATACTAAATAGGTGACATATTTAACATAACTATGCTTGCTTTTGAAATAACTTGCCTACCATTCTTTAAAATGAGTGAATTTTAAAAAATGAATAGTGATTTTTATGTGAAGATGAATTAAAGAGTTAAGTGACTTACAGACCACCATAGCATTTTCCCTATGGATCTGTAAAAACAGCCCAGAAGTCTTGTGATTTTTTTTTTTTTTTTTGAGCTGTAGTCTTCCTCTTGCTCTGTTGTCCAGGCTGAAGTGCAGTGGTGCCATGTCAGCTCACTGCAACCTCCGCCTCCTAGGATCAAGTGATTCTCCCACCTCAGCCTCATGATAGCTGGGACTACAGGTGTGTGTCACCATGCCTGGCTAATTTTTGTATTTTTGGTAGAGATGGGGTTTCACCATGTTGGCCAGGCTGGTCTCGAACTTCTGACCTCAAGTGATCTACCCACCTCAGCCTCTCAAAGTGCTGGAATTACAGGCATGAGCCATGGTTCTCGGCCTCTTGTGATATCCTTATATTCAGTTAACCAAACCAAATCAAGCCAAATAACAAACCCCAAACCTTTTATAGACCTTGAGTTATTTGTAGATCTTTGGGGTTATTTACCTGTCTTTTGAGCTTTAATCTTTTACCTCTTTGAAGATACAGGAAGGGATCTTTATTTCTTCTTTGATAAAATAACCTTCAGAGTGACTTGAGATATATAATTGCTTCTTTGTATATCATTGTGTGGTATTTGAGATCACATCTCAAAATTTAATGAGCCCTGCTCCTCAGGCAGTTTTAAGATTAAGGATCAAAAAGGGAGCCACTGGAAAGGTGTGAGTGGGCTGGTAATCTGTATTAGAACAGAGACTTTGGTGCAGAGGTTGGCCATGTTCAAATGTGGAGTAAGTTTTCATGAAACAGGAGGAAGTCTTTTCAGATTTATTTGAAACTAAGAAACTGCAAAATAAAACTAGTAAAATCTACCCCCAAGCAAATAGACTTTAAAACAACATTTGGTCCTAAGTTGTATATGACCAATTTCTTAAAGTGATTGTTATATTGCCAGTTTTGAAATTAAATCTTTTAAAATTTAAAATGTAAATATTGTCTCAGAGTCCCGTGGGAGGATGAATCTCCATCTTATTTAGTGTTAAAGGCTCCTGGCCTTACCCTAAAGCCCAGCTTTTTTGGCAGGGGGCTCATAAATAAAACTGTGTGTGTTCTAGTTTACTCTGTTATCTCATCTAGTTCCTTTAGGTGATTAGAAAATGCCATACTAGCAAATATAAAAATGTTTATTTTTGTGTTTTTACATGTGATATCAATGGCCAGTTCTCTAATGTTAACATATCAGACCCTTAATTATATATTAACTCCCATTTTGATAGTTTGTATAGAAAAATCAGAGTTGACTTGAATTATTTGAACTTGCATGCGCTTTTTCAAGATATGTAACGTGTTGTAAACTAGAAGAGTGTTGGTGTTTTCGGAACACACGCATATGCTTGCTGTCTCAGGGCAGACTTTTTGGGCATTTGGCGTCAGACATATCTTATTCTGAGGGCCTTGGCATCACGGCAGATTGCTTAGAGAGGGGGACTGTCTGCATATATGTCTATGGGAGACATTTAGGGAAGTCTAATGCCATCCTATCTTTCTTTCTTTGTTTTTTGAGACAGGGTCTTGCTCCATTGCCCAGGCTGGAGTGCAGTGACTCAATTTCAGCCCTCCGCCTCCCAGGTTCAAGTGATTCTTCTGCCTCAGCCTCCTAAGTAGCTGGGATTACAGGTGCCTGCCACCATGCCTGGCTACTTTTTGTATTTTTAGTAGAAATGGAGTTTCACTATGTTGCCGAGGCTGGTCCTGAACTCCTAACCTCAAGTGATCTGCCTGCCTTGGCCTCCCAAAATACTGGGTTACAGGCGTGAGCCACTGCTCGCGGCTGCCATCTTACTTTCTAACAGCACTGCCCCCCCCCACCCCAAAAACCACCATGAAGGAGGCAGAGGGCACCAGGTGAAGAATGCCCATGGTCCTTTTCTTACCTCTGTGACTTCGCTTGTTTTGTGTTCTGGGCTTGATTGTTTTGCTTCTCCCTACGTCCCCAGTTTTGCAACCTCCATCTTTAAAACATCAGCATCAGTGCCACCAAGTGTTCTACTCTCTCTGCTATCTCCATGCCAGAATCAATCTTTCCCATGTGTTCACTCTTCTTTACTGTTTGTGGCCCTTCTGGCTTGTGTATGTCCATATGCCTTTTTTCATCTGACTTTCTGATGCTAGCCTTTAGCTTAGTCTCCACACACACAGTAAGTGCTTAATAAAGACTTGTGGCCGTGTGCAGTGGCTCACGCCTGTAATCCCAGCACTTTGGGAGGCTAAGGTGGGTGGATCATCTGAGGTCAGGAGTTCGAGACCAGCCTGGCCAACATGCTGAAACCTCGTCTCTACTAAAAATACAAAAATTAGCCAGGCGTGGTGGCACTCACCTGTAATCCCAGCTACTTGGGAGGCTGAGGCAGGAGAATTGCTTGAACTGGGAGGCAGAGGTTGCAGTGAGACGAGATTGTGCCAATGCACCCCAGCCTGGGCAACAGAGTGAAACTCTGTCTCAAAAAAAAAACAAAACAAAACAAAAAAAAAACTTGCTATGCCTTTTAATGGTTTTAAAAATTACACTTGCTTTCATACATACCTCATTTATTCAGCAAATGGTTATTGTTCATTGTTAGATGCTGGGCTCAGAGATAAGCAAGACCCACCTCTGTTCTTAAGATGCTCTCAGGCTAGTTGGAAAGAAAGACATCAATAAACATCCCCACACAAACCAGGGAAACATGGAGGGAGGAAGGATGGGTTCTTGCTTTGGTTGGAATGAGGGTAGGTTTGAGTAAGAGAGCGTGAAAGAGGCAAGGAATTTGAGGTGTGCCTTGAAGGATGTGTAAGAGGCAGCCCTGTGGACAATGTGGGAAGAACATTGCAGATGATGAGAAAAGAGCAAGGCATTTGAAGTCTGTCCCTGGTAACTGAGTGTGGCTGGGGTAATGGGGATGATGGGAGAAGCTGGCGTCAGATTTCGAAAGCCCTTTTGAAGCAAGGTTTATTTGATCTTTCCCTGTAAGAAGCCACTACAGGATTTTAGGTGAGTTAATGACTAGCTCAGAACTGTTTTTCAGAAAGATAACTTGGCTGGCAGTAGGAAAGATAAATTTGGAAGGTAGCAGAGTTAGGGGGAGCCAGGGAACAGGTAAGAGTTGTGAAAAAATTGAGGTTAAGGAGTGTAAGGACTTGGAACAGAGTGGTGCAAGAGGAGACTGAGTAGGGGAAAGGATGTGAAAAGTGGTTAGCAGTTAGTAACAGGGTGTACAAAGCCTCAATGTAAACTTCGCCTTTGTGGGATTTGTTAGTTAGTAACAGTATGTATAAAGCCTCTAGGTAAATTTCACCTTTGTGGGACTTTTTAGTAACAGTATCTATAAAGCCTCAATGTAAACTTCACCTTGGTGGGATTTGCTTTATGTTTTCAATGAGGTACATAGTTTTTCAAATAGTACTGTAATTCAAATTTTCAACGCTTTCAGTTATTAGCTTTTCCTCTAGAATCTTCTTGATCAATTTCTTAACCATTTACAGTTACTTCTACTTCTTACTGAAGTTGACTACTGCTGTTTTTCTCACAGTACCTCTTGGTCAGTTTATATAGGGAACTTCAAATTCAGTTCAGCTGCAATAGGATCTGTATTTTTTTCTATATATATTCTGAAAGAAGGGTCATGCTTTAGAAAAAAGTTGATGAAAATGAGAAAAGAGATGGTTTATTCATGTCTATGCAGTATACTATTAACAGTTCTTTGAAAAAGTAGCAAAGAAAGGTAAATCTCATCTCAAAGTGAAGGTAAAGCTCTTGCACAGCTAAGAGAAAATCTATATACTAGAAGAGTTTGGAAAACTACTTCAGAGGAACTTTAATTGAAGGGTAGGCTAATGTGATGCTGTGAAGATAATATCATCTATTAGTAATTTCAGCTTCAACAAATAGGATAGAATAAATGCCAATTAAAAATAAATTAGGAGCAGATGTTGAGAAATATCTTACATTTAGGGAATTCTTAAGTGGTAGTGTGTCCGGAATTGGGTTCTTGGTCTCACTGACTTCAAGAATGAAGCCGCGGACCCTTGCGGTGAGTGTTACAGCTCTTAAGGTGGCGCGTCTGGAGTTGTTCGTTCCTTCTGATGTTCGGATGTGTTCGGAGTTTCTTCCTTCTGGTGGGTTCGTGGTCTCGCTGGCTCAGGAGTGAAGCTGCAGACCTTCGCAGTGAGTGTTACAGCTCATAAAAGCAGCATGGACCCAAAGAGTGAGCAGTAGCAAGATTTATTGCAAACAGCAAAAGAACAAAGCTTCCACAGTGTGGAAGGGGACCCGAGCGGGTTGCCACTGCTGGCTCGGGCAGCCTGCTTTTATTCTCTTATCTGGCCCCACCCATGTCCTGCTGATTGGGAGAGCTGAGTGGTCTGTTTTGACAGGGTGCTGATTGGTGCGTTTACAATCCCTGAGCTAGACATAAAGGTTCTCCACGTCCCCATCAGATCAGTTAGATACAGAGTATGGACACAAAGGTTCTCCAAGGCCCCACCAGAGCAGCTAGATACAGAGTGTGGATTGGTGCACTCACAAACCCTGAGCTACACACAGGGTGCTGGTTGGTGTATTTACAATCCTTGAGCTAGACATAAAGGTTCTCCAAGGCCCCACCAGAGCAGCTAGATACAGAGTGTCGATTGGTGCACTCACAAACCTTGAGCTAGACACAGGGTGCTGATTGGTGTATTTACAATCCCTGAGCTAGACATAAAGGTTCTCCACATCTCCACCAGACTCAGGAGCCCAGCTGGCTTCACCCAGTGGATCCCGCACCGGGGCTGCAGGTGGAGCTGCCTGCCAGTCCCGCGCCGTGCGTTCGCACTCCTCAGCCCTTGGGTGGTCGATGGGACTGGGCGCCGCGGAGCAGGGGGTGGCGCTCGTTGGGGAGGCTCGGGCTGCACAGGAGCCCATGGAGGGGGTGGGAGGCTCAGGCATGGCTGGCTGCAGGTCCCGAGCCCTGCCCCGCTGGAAGGCAGCTAAGGCTCGGTGAGAAATCGAGCGCAGCGCTGGTGGGCTGACACTGCTGGGGGACCCAGTACACCCTCCGCAGCTGCTGGCCTGGGTGCTAAGCCCCTCATTGCCCGGGGCCGGCAGGGCCGGCCGGCTGCTCTGAGTGAGTGGCCCGCCAAGCCCACGCCCACCCGGAACTCCAGCTGGCCCGCAAGCGCCGCGCGCAGCCCCCGTTCCCGCTCGCGCCTCTCCCTCGCGCCTCTCCCTCCACACTCCCTGCAAGCTGAGGGAGCTGGCTCCCATCTTGGCCAGCCCAGAAAGGGGCTCCCACGGTGCAGCAGTGGGCTGAAGGGCTTCTCAAGTGCCGCCAAAGTAGGAGCCCAGGCAGAGGAGGCGCCGAGAGCAAGTGAGGGCTGTGAGGACTGCCAGCATGCTGTCACCTCTCAGTAGAAAGGCCCTGGAGTTCAGTTAATAAAGCTGGGATGCTCAGAAATTAATTCAGGTAACAGATGCTTTCCTTAATGTGATGCTCTGCTGTGGAGGTTTTGGGAATAGAAGAAAGAAGAGGCTGTTATTGTCATACTGTTTGTAAGTTCATCTTTCTTTACATTCAGTGGATAACTAAAATCTACTATATATGCTGGTATTTCAGAAATGGTGGTTCCCTTAACCTTCAAGAAAAAACAAAAGTTCTCATTTGTAAATGCTTGCAAACATTCTTGGGTTGTCTCTTGGTGGTACCCAAGTTTTTGCTTTGGCCAGTAAGAGACTTTTGCATAGTACTTTGTTGCCTTGCCTCTATAACATGTTAGACTTGTGGATTGGCACATGGTGAGTAAGACACAGTTCCAGTTGTCGACTGTCTGTCACCTAGAGAGGGCAGGTACACAGGAATTTAAGAAAAGAGATTAAACAGGCAGTTACACAGTTATAAAAGTAAAAACAGCACAGACTGCTGTGTGAGCTCACGGGAGGGGTACCTGACATC
The DNA here is from genome assembly GCF_009828535.3 of Hylobates moloch. Taxonomy (NCBI): domain Eukaryota; kingdom Metazoa; phylum Chordata; class Mammalia; order Primates; family Hylobatidae; genus Hylobates; species Hylobates moloch. Next base: position 4,947,414 of record NW_026652301.1, on the reverse strand, counting down.
CCAGGGCTTCAGGGAAGGCATCTTGGAAGAGTGGATATCTAAGCTGAGGTCTGAAAGAATGAGTGGGGATGTGGGGAGGCTGTTAAGACAGAGGGAGTTGATGACAAGAGGTTTGGAGGTGAGAATTGTGAGGTTTTCAATATGTCTAAAGCAGGACGCTGGAGAATGAAGCTGAGACCAGTTAATGAAGAGTGTTATAAGCCATCTTTAGGAGTTTGGATTGTATCCTAAGCATAATGATGAATCTTTGAAAGGGCTTTAAAATTAAAAAATACATATATTTATATATTTATCATTTTTAAAATCCTGAAGTATTCAATCTAAAAAAATGTACAGGAAATGATATATCAGATATGCTAGTGCCCTCATTTGAAATTTATCAGCTGTTAATATTTTGACTTTTTTTTTTGAAACAGAGTTTCACTCTTGTTGCCCAGGCTGGAGTGCAGTGGGGCGATCTCGGCTCACTACAACTTCCACCTCCTGGGTTCAAACAATTCTCGTGCCTCAGCCACCCAATAGCTGGGATAACAGGCATATACCATCATGCCCAGCTAATTTTTTTTGTATGTTTTGTAGAGACATGGCTCGTCATGTTGGCCAGGCTGGTAATATTTTGACATATTTGATTTAGGTTGTATTTTAAAGAGCTAATTATGTCAGCATAGATAAATCTTAAAAACAATTTGACTACAAACAAAAATCAGGTTGCACAATGTATTGAATGGTACTGTATATAAAGCTCATATACCTGCAGAAATTATCCTGCAGTGTTTATGTGTTCATATTATAAATATATAGCAAAATACAAAAATTTTTATGGAAATTATAAACACTAGATTTCTTTAGAGATACTGAGAGAGGAGGTTCTTCAGTTTTATCTATAATATTTAATTCCTCAATGAAAATAGAAATAGAATCTTGGTTTTTTTTTGTTTTTGTTTTTTTGAGATAGAGTCTTGCTCTGTCACCCAGGCTGGAGTGCAGTGGCGCAATCTCGGCTCACTGCAAGCTCCGCCTCCCAGGTTCACGCCATTCTCCTGCCTCAGCCTCCCGAGTAGCTGGGACTACAGGCACCTGCCACCACGCCTGGCTAATTTTTTTGTATTTTTTTTTTTTTTTAGTAGAGACGGGATTTTACCGTGGTCTTGATCTCCTGACCTCCTGATCTGTCCGCCTTGGCCTCCCAAAGTGCTGGGATTACAGGCGTGAGCCACCGTGCCCGGCAGAAATAGAATCTTAAACTAACATGAAATAATGCTGATTTGTGAACTGGGTGATGATTGTCTTAAGCCTAGTTCCTTGGAAATAGACTTTGAGACAGAGATTTGTGTGCACTTGAGAACAATTCCTGTTAATGAAAGAAATGAGGGAAGAAGGATTGGGCCAGGGAAAAGCTGAAGTGTAGTTGAGTTACAGCAGGGCCACCATTGGATCCATAGGGACTGCTGGTGCTGGGATGGCCCTTCAGAGATTTCCCAACTTGAGGCAATGTGTTGAGCCTGGTGACCTTTACCTTGACCAGTAGGCTTTAGGCTGACCCTGGGAAGGACGTGAGGTGAAAATTTGGGCAAGGCAACTTGGCCAAGGGCAGTTCCTGGAGGGATGCTCAGCTATGAGCCCTCAGCTGCTGGGGGAATGAATTTGTGCATTGCCCTGCCTGAAAGGCAGATCTGGATAGGAGATTCACTGCAGTCATGGACCTTGTACCATCTTCTTTTGCCTATTATTGTCTATTTCTATGTCTGAAAGATATGACATATTAAATTAAAAAAGCTTCCAATTTCTAGGAGCAGTCCTCACCGAACTACTTCCCTGACACATGCATACCTCACACGCTGCACACACCACACACCACAAACTGTAGCTGTAATATCAGGTTACATACTTTCTGTTTTATTTTTCCTTTTCTCTGTGTTTTTGGTTACTTGAGATGGCCTCTTCTCTGTCACTCCTGGTTTGGGAAGGCCTTGCTTCCTCTGAAAGATTGTGAGCAGAGGGCTGATCTGATCAGATTTGTTCTTCTGAGTGGTGCTCTAGAAGCCACATGGAGCATGGATGGTGTGGGGTGGGTGCTGGATGAGGCAAGGCTGGGGTTCTGCAGGACCTTTGGGTGGCTGTCACAGTTAGACGGTAAGAGGTATTGAAGCCAAAACTGAGATTGAGGTAGCTGGGAAGGAGGAGAGGGGAGAGTTTAGAAGCTTTAGGTAGGAGGCAGACCTGATAGGTCATAGTGGTGGTCTTCCAATGATGGGTAGTGGATGGGATGGAGAGAGACGCCTGGTTTTTGACTTTAACACTCACAAATGAAGCCTTTCTTTCTAGGTTTTGTGGAGAGGGCAGTGCATAAGGGGATAGTAAGTGAAGTTCTAGATTGAGTTTTGAGGTGCCCGGAGATATCTGTGAAAAATATGTAATATATATATTTCTCTTACATGTATGAGACTGGCTTGGGCTGGGCTCTGCCCTTGAAAACTGGCAGCTGGAGTCTTGAGTAATTTCCTCAGTTATTTTTTGAGCTCTTTGCAAGATAATGTTAAAAATTCAAGAGGCCAGCTGTGGTGGATCATGCCTGGAATCCCAGCACTTTGAAAGGCCGAGGCGGGCGGATCACCTGAGGTCAGGAGTTCAAGACCAGCCTGGCCAACATGGTGAAACCCTGTCTCTACTAAAAATACAAAAAAAAAAAAAAAAAATTAGCTGGGCATGGGGTTGCGTGCGTGTAGTCCCAGCTACTCAGGAGGCTGAGGCATGGGAATAATTTGAACCTGGGAGGTGGAGGCTGCGGTGAATCAATATCACACCACTGCACTCCAGCCTGGGTGACAGAGCGTGACTCTGTTGCAAAAAAAAAAAAAAAAAATCAAAAACAGTTGCATATTTTATTTATCTTTGTATTTTCTGAGATATTTTTGACTGACCCTAGAATAAACATCTGGATGGTAAATGATAGCAGTGGAAGATGAAGAATTAAGAAGTGATTTTTGATTTGTAATATTTTTTAGTAGATATTATTAGTTGATGCCACAGTTGTTGACTGTATTTGTCTAGGGCATAGGAAGCTCCCTTGCAGATATTACTCTGGCTGGCCTGATTGGGTGTTTGGGGAGGGAGAGAAGAGGTTAACAATAAATCCTGCAATGTGTGCAGAAGTTTTTACACTTGTGCTTCTGCATATGTTCTTAGAAAAAGGGTCCACAGTTTTCATTATATTCTCAAAGGAGACCTATGACATAATGAAAAGTTAAGTCTTGTTAGAGGAAGAGTGACATATTATTAGGGTTATGTCTTCATAATGTTTCTTTTTTTCTGAAATTAAATTGGCAGTCCAATACCCTGGCATGAGTTGAGGGTCTCACACTTTTGCTATAACTCAAATTCTGGTCCTTACTTTACTTCTACTGCCTTGAAGCCACTCAAACAAAAGATCTGATTGCTAGAATTAGGGTGAGAAGACACAAAGTTTGAAGGGCAAAATTTCTGATAATGTTTGACCCAGTTTTGCATATAATGAATTTTTATTTGTTGATGAATCTTTCCCTTTTGTTGCTAAAAGTGGCAAATAATCAGACATAGATTACTAATTAACAGTCTGCCTCAGGTTTTTTTTTTTAATTAATGAAACTTGGGCTTCATCAAGCTCAGGTGGAATGGGTATCACAGTGCTTTATTTTTTCTGACATCAAAAGAAATTTCTTTGTCAAAGTGTAGATATGTTTGTTGTGACTGCCTTTTGTGTGGGTTCTTTTCTCCCAGCCCTCTCCTTCTACAGGAGAGAGAGATAGTGGCCCTTTGCTCCTCATTCCACATTCAGACCAGATCCCCGAGCTGCAGTCTCCTGCCATCGGATTGCTTCACCAACTCAACCTCATTGGTGAGATGTCACTCCCTCCCCCAACCACTCACTCTCATTTCTCAGTGAGTTTAGCTCTGTCACTCTCTCTAAAAGTTACTCTTGTTTTAGTGATTTGGGCGTAAACATTGATGATCCTTCTAATACTCTGTCCTCTTAATTTCTCCAAGTTCTATTTCTAGTGATCTTGTCTCCTACTATGGTGGGTATATTCTGGCTAGACCAGGTCATTGTTTATGGTGGCAGCCCCTCTGTCATCTGAATTTAAGCATCCCATTTTCTTGGTACTAGCATAGCTCACTGCAACCTCCGCCTCCTCCTGGGCTCCAGCAATCCTCCCACCCCGGAGTAGCTGGGACTATAGGCATGCGCCACCATGCCTGGCTAATTTTTGTATTTTTTTGTAGATAAGAGGTTTCACCATGTTGTCCAGGCTGGTCTCAAACTCCTGGGCTCAAGCAATCCATCCACCCCAGCCTCCCAAAGTGTTGGGATTACAGGTGTGAGCCACCATGCCCAGCTGACTTCGCCTACTCCTGTCCTAAGAAAATTGAAGCAAACCAAAGAGGAATCCAGAAACTCCAATACCACATCTATTCTCAACCAGAACCCACTCAAGGCCACCCTAACCATGTACATGGTACCCATCCTCCTTTACTTACTCAAGGGCACCTCTCTTCTCTCTTCTGCATCCCTATGATTTCCCCTTTAGTGGATCCGCTTACAAACATGCTATTGTTTTTCTTCTAGCAAAACTTCACTTTGATCCCACCTGTCTCTGTAGCTACCACCCCATTCCTCTGCTCCCCTTCATGAAAGAGCTCCTCAAAGATTGTATATACCAACATTTGCAGTTCCTCTCCTTTCATTCCCTCTTAAGACCACTCAGATCAGGCAGACCCCCTACTAGTCCAGTAAAACTGCTCTTGTCAAAGTTACTAGGGATCTCCTTGTTGCTAAATCCAGCAGTCAGTTCTCAGTCCTTTACCTTATTCCACCTCTCAATAGCATCAACACTGTTGATCACTCCCTCCTCCATGAAGCTTTCTTTATTTGGCTTCTAGGACACCCCACACACTCCTGGTTTCCCACCCATTATCTTTTGCTGATTCTTCCTCTTAATGTTGGAGGGCCCAGGACCCAGTCCTTGGACCTCCTCTCTGTCCCCACTGATGCCCTTTGTCATCTCACGAGTCTCCTGGTTTAAATACTATCTGAATGCTGGTTCAAATTTCTATCTCTAGCCCAGACCTCTTCCTCTGAACTGCATACTTGCATTTCCAGTTGTTTACTTCACATCTTCTATGTTCAGATCTGAAAATCTGAACTCCTGATCTCCCCTAAACCCCAAAGCCGATCCCACAGTCTTGCTTGTCTCAGATAAAGGCAATGTGATTCTTCCAATTGCCCAGACCCCCAGTTTTGGAGTCATCTTTGTAGTCCTTTCTTTCTCTTATACCCACATCCAATGCAGCAGATCCTGCTGGTTCTATTTTCCTAATACTGAATTTATACAGAATCTGGTTATATTTTACGATCTCCACTGCTACTGCCCTGGTCTAGGGGAACATTGCTTTTTCCGGAATTGTCTCCTTACTCGTCTCTCTGCTTCCTCCCTTGGCCCATGGAGGCTGGTCTGAACCCCGCAGTAGAGGGATCCTTTTCAAATCAGAAGTGGATATGTTGCTTCAGGTTTCCAAGTCTGCAGTGACTCCCCATTCCAGTTGTAATAAATGTGAAAGACCTTACAGTGATCTACAGGGCCCTGTTGATCCTGCCTGGCTTCATCTCCCCTTACTAGTTTGTGCTCATTATATGAGGCAGGCACCTCCCAGGTCAGGGCCTGAGCCCTCTTGTAGCAGCTAACCTTGTGGCTAACTCCCTCCTCTCAGAGAGCTACTGTGCCAGTCAATTAAAATAGCAAATCCTTCCCTCATTAGCACTCTCCACCCACTTTATCCTGTTTCATTTTTTCCCATAGCACTTACTGGATTATGCTGATTGTCTTTTTCCACTAGAATGCAGGTATTTTGTCTAGGTTGAATCACTAGTATCTAGAACAGTGCCTGACACATAGTATCTGCTCAATAAATACACGTGTGTAGAAGCAAATCACATTTTTCATTGCTTTCCACAAGTGTGAGCCTGGGCAACATGGTGAAACCCCATCTCTACAAAAGATATAAAAATTGGTCTGGGCGCAGTGGCTCATGCCTGTAATCCAAGCACTTTGGAAGGCTGAGGCAGGCGGATCACCTGAGGTTGGGAGTTCGAGACCAGCCTGACCAACATGGAGCAACCCTATCTCTACTAAAAATACAAAATTAGCCAGACATGGTGGCTCATGCCTGTAATCCCAGCTACTCAGTAAGCTGAGGCAGGAGAATCTCTTGAACCTGGGAGGCGGAGGTTGCAGTGAGCCGAGATGCGCCATTGCACTCCAGCCCGGGTAACAAGAGTGAAACTCCGTCTCAAAAAAAAAAAAGGCTGGGCATGGTAGTGCATGCCTGTGGTCCCAGCTACCTGGGAGGCTGAGGTGGGGGGAGAGGGATCACTGGGCGTGGGGGGGCGTGCCTGTAATCCCAGCTACTGGGGAGGCTGAGGCACGAGAATCGCTTGAACCCAGGAGGCAGAGGTTACATTGAGCTGAGATCGTGCTACTGCACGCCAGCCTGGATAACAGAGCAAGGTGCTGTCTCAAACACAAACAAACAAACTAAAAACAAACAAGTGTGCAATCCCTGAGAAAAATATCAGTTCAATCTTTGTTGTATCTTTATTGTCCTGATTGATTAGCTGCATGTCAGCCTTTGACTGTGTTTCCCAGATGCTCACGACAGATCACTTGATATTGTTTTCAACAGGCAGTCATGAAATGAGCAGACTGAGGTCAGTGTAGTATAGATATTTGTCAGCGTGGTTGCCAACTGCCTTTCCTCTTCTAAGATTGCCCTTTATTGTGTGATTATATTACATTTTTATTTGGCATGAAAATGACCATTTAGTGAAATGATGGGGATCTTCCTATGAGATGAATTCTGGCATAAGAAGCTTTCTTCAGATTACTAAGCACTCTAAAAGGTCCCAGGTTATGGGGCTCTGGAAAGTAACGATGCGAATACTTCACTTGGTTGTATGATTTTTATTTTTGCCTTGGAAGTCTTTCTGCAAACAAGTCTTCCAGTGGAGGCTCATTTTAGGAATGTGACGATGCATTGCTGATAGGTAGGATGTGGCTTTCTATACAGCAGGGTTTGGGGGGTGGGACTGGCAGGTGAGTAGCTCAACCCAGGCTTCTGAGAGTCCTTCATGTCTTTTGGAACACAATTTAAAAGTCACTGCTTTAATTGCTAAATTCTAGAAAACCTGGATGGCCTATTTAAAAAAAAAAGAGCTTACTTTAGTGTCAAAGAGGAACTAGGTTCTAGTTTTAGCTCTGCAGATCACCAGCTGTGTGACCTCGAATATGTCACTCAAGCTGTCTGCACAATTAATTGATTTGTTTGTAAGGTATGGAGTGTGGACTAGACGACCTTGAACTGATCACTTTCTAAGCTCCAGAGAACCTAATTGTTAATGCTTAATTGTGAGAGCTGTGCTCCGGAAGGGCTGTGTTCTAGTACCTTCTTCCTCCTCACTGTCATTTCAATATTATCTACACTGATCTTCACAAATATTCTGCACACTTGGATTCTAACCTGCAATATTGCTGTTGGGGTTATAGAAATATAGATTATATGATGGTATTTAGGATAAGCATTTTTATCTCTAAAATGAGTTAGATATCAAGGATGGCATGGTATTAGATTACACAATATTTGAAAAGAATAATAAGAAAAGTCCTGCAGGATTTAAAAATCTTATTAGTACTCTTCTGTAGAAATACTTTAGGGAGTGGTTCAGACAGTATCAGGTGCTGTGGGTGTAAGCATGGCCACCTGCTAGCTCTGTGAACCTGGACAAATGGCTTAGCTGCTCTGTGCCTGAGTAAAGTAGAGATAGTAATAGCACCAACCTCCTCGCGTTGTAAAAAGTAAGTGAATTAACATATATAAAGCAATTTGGAACATAGAAGCACTCAATAAATGTAAGCCATTACCTCCATACAAATAATTATTATAATGTGGGTTTATTTCTTTCCAGTCTTAAAATAAGCATGTAAAAATAGTTTTAATCATACCGCACTAGGAAGATTTGTTTTTATTTCTTAAATATATACAGAATTTCCCTTTTTCCGCTTCTTTATATTTAATAACAAGACATTCTAGGATAGACTAAGCCTTTTCATGGCTAATTGTCCTGTGGAATTCTTTTAGTTTTTCTCTTCCATGTTTATATATTTGATATGATTTTCTGGTAGAATTCTTGCAAAAATAACTGCATCACGCAGTAGCTCTCCTCTCCCATTTCATTTTATTTTACTTGCTGAGGCTGGATACTATATTCTTTTGGCTGAAATCACCATAGTGTGTTCATACAACTAATTTCCAGCCAGTTTATGTAGATCATTTGCAAATATATTAGCTACAGAGAAGCTCCATGGGTGTACCAAAGAAACCTCAAAATACAGTGGCTCAAATAAAATCAGAGTTTATTTCTTTCTATCCTTACAGTTCTGAGTTGGTGGGTGATGGAGGGTGGGAAGGTGGCTCCGTTTCATATGGTCTCTCAGGGATCCTGGTTCCTTCTCTCTTGTTCTGCCTTTCCAAAGTGTTGTTCCATCTTCTTGATGAGGCTTGCCCCTCAACACCACATCCAAGTTCTAGTCCAAGGAAAGAAAAAAGAGAAGTAAAAAATAAGCAATTTTTTAAAAAGTGCATGGCCCTCAGGTTGCATTCCTGGTTTCTTTTCACATCCTACTGGCTGCTGCTTAGCCACGTGGACTCATCTTGCTGCAAGGGAGGTTGAGAAATATGGCTTGTGCTGAGCTAGAACTGTGGGGATGGAGGAGAAGAGCAGGTTTCTGATACTGGGAAAAAAAAAAAGAGAAAAGAAAATAGAAAGGAGAATGGATAATAATAAATACTCATATGCTCTTATAACAATTTCATGGGCCAGGTTTGAATTTGGAATTCTCCAAGTCCTCAGATTCTATGACAGAACATGGTGGTGGAGAGAGCTGCCCCCTGGCTCCAGTTTGCAGACCTTCCCCTTTGTCTGCCCACGCCGGCTCCGTTTGGCACTGGGAAGGGCTTTGCACCCAAGTTTGTGGTCAGTTGGCCAAGCACCCATGGTCTCCCACTCTTCCCCACTTGCAAACACTAGTGTGGTCCACCCTTGCTTGGGAAAGAGCCCAGTGCTCATTTGATCAGGGAGTACTAGGACCCTGTGCCTCTAGACCATGCTTTAGGACTTGCATATCCCCTTGGTCCTCTGATTTCTCTATTTCTGGGGGAGAGATGGGGATGGAAGAGGGTAGAGTAAGGCCTTCTAAAAGTCAGGATTTAAGGCAAGGTCCTCGCTTGTCTAGGTCTACAGGTGATGCTACAAAGAGAACGTTACATTGATTCAGTTCTTAAAATTTCCCCTTTCCTCGTGCTTCTGTTTCATTAATATTCTTATTTACTTTTTATAATATACATGTTATATCTTTAATCCACTAGGAGTAGAATATTTGTAATGAAATGGAGTGCTGTTTTAATGGATGAGAAAGGTAGGGAGGGGCTCAGAGAGGGAGGCTGGAGAATATTCACTTATTTAGCTTAATGTTTTCAACAGCTTAAAAAAAAAGAAAAAACAACCTTTGAGTGGCCCTTGTGATTAAATGGCAGTTTGCCCAGACTAGAGGGAGCCAGTGTTGGGAATAAAAACCAAGATTCACTTTGAAAATCTGGAAAAAAAAATGACTACACAAGTCGTAAGAATGTGCTTGATGGCTTGGGTTGTCTGAGAGCAAGTGAAGTAGGGCGCGGGCCTGGTTTCCGCGTTCCCTCTCTGCTCAGCCTTTTAGCTCCTAACCCCATCCACTCCCTAGAGCTGGCCAGCCCAGACCCAGGACCTGGATGCTGACCTCTTCAGGGCGTAGCTGTTGCTGTGCTCAGACATCATGACAACTTGTTGATGGGAAATGTAGCTGAAAGTCTAGAACAAAAAGCTGCTCTTGGGTTGGCCAGCAAACCTCCTTCATGGTAAAACTCTCCATCCCTTATCCAAATCCTTGGGACCAGATATGCTTCAGAATTTATGATTTTTCTTTTTCCCATTTCAGAAAGGCTATGGCCCATATGCCCTATGTTATATAAAGCCTCTAGAGGAGTTTGGGACAGTACCCTATCATCCAATATCTTCATAATTCTGCAGCAAAACGTATGAGTATTTACACTAAGTGGAACACAAACAGGGTTATAAATAGCCTCAGGTCAGTTCAGGTCACGTTTTGCTGCCAAATGGGTTATGAAAAAAGCCTTTGGTTTCCAGAGCTTTTCAGATCCTGGCATTGTGGATAAGGGATTGTGCACCTGGTATGGTGACTGCTTTCTCAGTGTCTATTTGGTGCCACTTTACGTGTATTGCATTTGAAGTACACATAACAAATATACCTATATATATGTACCTCTCTCTCTATATTTTTTCCTTATTTATTTATTTATTTAACAGCTAAGGGAACAGATTTCATGAGCTCGAATGGCTTACACAAGATCAAGAGGAGATGATCTCCTTTGCAATCAGAGGCCAGGACCCAGGGCCTGGGCACTTAGTGGGCTGTAAGAGTTTCTAATTTGCTTGTTTGAAGCATTGGAACATAAGCCAGCCTGCAGAATCCTGTTTCACATTTAATGGTAGCTGGAAGACAATACCGCAGTAAAAGTGCCATAGGATGTAATTATCCTAACATTGTTTCTTAAGAAAAGGCATCTTAAGTTCAACCAGCGGGGTCAGGAAGTGGGGTCCTTGGCCTGACCAGTGGCTTATCTTCCTTCCTGGAGGGCTGGCAGGGGCAGTAGGTCAGTCAGGGCACTGTTCCAGGACCCAGTGGCAGTGTGGGCAGCACTGCGGTGAGATGGGGAGAGAGGAAGGAAGGTTCGGGTGCTTGATGTGCATTGAAGAGGTCAGGGAAGGGGGAATTGGCTGCTGGCTGAGGTTCTGACACTAGTTGGACAGGGCCCGATGCCAAACTGTTGTTCCTATTCTCACCTAGAAATTGCCATTAGTTAGTGCTGCTGCTGGGCATTATTTTAACTTAGACCAAGGCAGCCCTTTTGCGTGGGCAATTAGATAACGGCCCCCACTCTCGAGAGACACAGTCTGATGGACACACTACTTCGTGGGCTGTGCCTTTGTGCAAAGCAAAAGGTGTTCTTTCCTCCGTGCCACTGTGCTGGCTGGATTTCAGCCTCGTTTGCCACCTTGGCCTCGTGCCTTTGTGCAGTGGACAGATTTCAGGCAGCTTGGCATTAGTAGGAATCTACCTGAAAAGCACTTTATATGTGTTTGAATCCTTGGCATGATTTGGTGACGATCTGGCAGAATAGGTATTACCATGATTTGACAGATGAGAACGTCATGGCGCTGTGAACTGCTGACGGTCGCCTCAGGGCTCCATTGCTATCTGGATGGGACTGTTCCCTGTAACCTGCCTCCTTCAAAATGGAAGAGGCAGCCAGAGGATTTCAGGATATATTTCCCTCAATTGTTTCATTCTGCACTACCTTCTCATCTTTCATGGTTGTATTAAAAAGTGGGGCCTGGCACAGTGGCTCAAGTCTGTAACCCCACACTCTGGGAGGCCGAGGCAGGAGGATTACTTGAGGCCAGGAGTTCGAGACTAGCCTGGGAAACATAGTGAGACCCTGTCTCTGCAAGAAAACAAAAAAATTCTCTAAAAAACAAAACAACGGATAGACTGATGTTGGTTCCTATTTGGATATATGTGGCAATTGGTGGCTCTTACTGACCCCATTGCTCTCATTCAGGTGGTTTGTGTGATAGTGGGCACAATGTTGGTGCCGTTTGAGTTGAGAAACGCTGTCATGTTGAAAGAAAGCATCGGAAATGAGAGGGTCTGGGTAAATATATTAGTAGTATAGCTGTTGCTTTGTTTGCAGTCTCTTCACTTACGTTACTTTCATTTAAAATTAACCATAATCTGTTAAACTTTTACTTCCAATAATGTATGGGTTCAGGAGTCTTAGCCAAAGTCAATGTTTTTCACAGGAAGTATCTGGATATACATTAACTTTTAAAATTGTAACCAGTTAGTTTCACTATAAAAGTTAGCAAAGTGTGAATGAATTGATCGCTTGCTAATTTGGAGCACATAAGGGAAATTAATTTTAGATGGAGAAAATATTTCCTAAAATAACAGAGGGAGGCAGAGAGCTAGGTGTATGTGTTGGGCCTTTCAAATATATTATTTCATTTACTCCCTACCATAATTTTATGGGGAAGATATAATTGTCAGTGTTTCATAGATGAGGATATGCTTGTTATTAGTTAGGACTTAGAGTAAGTTCTTTGTCATATTTAAAAAATGCCCTGTCTAATTCTGAATTTTTACAGAGAGCCACATAGGAAGTAGGATTTTGAAAAAACAAAAATCAACAACAATTCAGAGAGGAAGAAATGAGTGGATTGGTAAGATAAGGCCATGGGTAGTTCACAGAAACTGCTTGCTTTCTCTAACGTGCTCGCTCCCCTTGTTAAACTTTGGATGCATATTTGTCTCAAAGTGTCATATTAGACAAAGCAATAAGAAAATGGTTAGTTTTAAGATTGACATAATTCATAAATTCTCACAAATACATTTGATGAAATGAGGCAGTTTTTGTTTCTCCTGGTCCTGAGGCTCCCCAAAACTCAGAACCTCATAAATAGGACAGCGAATGATATGGAGGAAGCTATTTCTTCAGCTACATGTGATAATCTAGATTAATAGAACTCCCATTTGTGGCATCCCATATTGTAAACCAGTTACAGTACAGAAAATCATTTTAAAAAAAGAGAGATTGCAGGAAGTTCACCAACGATTTGCCTTAATCCTGGAGCCAATTTAAACATTCCAATCTGATATACATATTTTATTTTTATTTTTTGAGATGGAGTCTTGCTCTTGTCGGAGTGCAGTGGGGCCATCTTGGCTCACTGCAACCTCTGCCTCTCGGGTTCAAGCAATTCTCCTGCCTCTGCCTCCTAAGTAGCTGGGATTACAGGCACTCACCACCATGCCTAGCTAATTTCTGTATTTTTAGTAGAGATGGGGGTTTCACCATGTTGGCCAGGTTGGTCTTGAACTCCTGACCTCAAGTGATCCACCCACCTCGGCCTCCCAAAGTGCTGGGATTACAGGCATTTAGCCACCCCACCCAGCCCCAATCTGGTATCTTGATAAATTACCAAATTGTTGTAATAGAGATTAGTACCTTCTCTTAACCTTTCTTTTTATAAATTAATTTTTTAAAATAGTCCTCAGACTTCTCTGTCAAGGAACCCTTTGATAGTTGATCGTATTGCATGGTACTTTTTCCATTGCTTTATATAAATTTCTGCTCTCACAGTCAGTAAATCTGAACATAAGCATTCTTTCTGGGCTTTGTTCTGTCCTTTCCTTTCCTGGAAATAGCTTCCAGATGGGATTGTTTTCTTTTGACAAACCTACGACTGTATGTTTCACCATTTTTTGACCTATTATCTCTTTTTGAGTTTCATTTTTGGCTTAGGTACTCTGCTTGTAGGATTTTTTTTTAACACCCTGTGATATATACTGAAAATACTTTGTACTGTTAAGAGCCTGTACAATAATACTGTTAATGATGAAGTGCTGTGGACTTCTCTGTAACTACCAATTCTTCAAGGGAAAATTTTCCTTCATTATATTCCATCTTTCTTCTTCAAGTTTATTTAGGGAATACCAAGAAATAAAGTGTTGCTTAGTTTAATTACTTTATAATGTCTTTATTTTTATTTATTTATTTATTTTCTGAGATGGAGTCTCACTCTGTTGCCCAGGCTGAAGTGCAGTGGTGGGATCTCGACTCACTGCAACCTCTTCCTCCTGGGCTGAAGTGATTCTTGTGCCTCAGCCTCCTGAGTAGCTGGGATTACAGGTGCCTACCACTACGCTGGCTTATTTTATTTTATTTTATTTTACTTTATTTTATTTTATTTTTGAGACTGAGTTTCACTCTATTGCCCAGGCTGGAGTGCAGTGGCATGATCTCAGCTTACTGGAACCGCTGCCTCCTGGGTTCAGGTGATCCTCATGCCTCAGCCTCCTGAGTAGCTGGGATTATAGGCACCTGCCACCACGCCTGGCTAATTTTTGTATACTTTTAGTAGAGACGGGGTTTCATCATGTTGGCCAGGCTGGTCTTGAACTCCTGACCTCAAGTGATCTGCCTGCCTTGGGCTCCCAAAGTGCTGGGATTACAGGCATGAGCCACTGCGCCTGGCCTATAATGTCTATTGAAAATAAATCTAGCTGGGCATGTTCGCTCATACCTGTAATCCCAGCGCTTTGGCAGGTGTAGGCAGGCAGGTTGTTTGAGCTCGGAAATTCAAGACCAGCCTTAGCAACATGGTGAAACCCTGTCTCTACAAAAAATACAAAAATTAGCTGGGTGTGATTCCCGCACCTGTGGTCCCAGCTACTTGGGAGGCTGAGGTGGAAGGATCACTTGAGCCTTGGTGGTCGAGGCTGCAGTGAACTATGGTGGTGCCACTGCACTCTAGCCTGCTTGACAGAGTGAGACCCTGTCTTAAAATAAAACGAACAAAAATAAATTTGCTTAAAATTTTTTTGAATTAAAGTTAATTTTTATAATATTTAGTTAGGTTTTTTTTTCCCTCATTATTCTTTCACATTTTTCCAAGTTAAGGTACATGAATTTTACTCTTTTAGTGTTGTGGCCCAGGGTGGTCTGTCTGCCAATCAGGCTGTTAAGTTTTGGGTCTGACATTTTCCTTGGAAGTGCTGTTTTTGGGCATGTTAGACTTTCTGTACTTGTGTGTTGCCTTTTGGCAGAGACCTCAACACTTGAGGATTTGTTGATAAAATGACAAATTGTTTCATGAGGCATTTACTTGGTACTAGACATTCAGCTGATTGTTTCTCAGAATAACTTGGTTGACTAACATCTTTCTGCTTCCTGCCGTCATGATCACTTCTGCAAAGGATGAAGCCTAGTACATTTTCTGGTAGAATTTTATATACCATAAGATTTAGTTGAAACATTGTATGTTTCTATCTTCAGTTTTTGGTCCGAAGTTATTTTAAGTAATTTTTTTTTTTTCTCTTGCCCAGGCTGGAGTGCACTGGCACCATTTCGGCTCACTGCAACCTTGATCTCCTGGGCTCAAATGATCCTCCCATCTCAGCCTTCAGAGTAGCTGGGACCACAGGCACATGCCACCATGCCCAGCTAATTTTTGTACTTTTTGTAGAGACAGGCTGGTCTCAAACTTCTGAGCTCCAGTGATCCGCCTGCCTCACCCTCCTAAAGTGCTGGGATTATAGGCCTGGGTCACCGTGCCCAGCCTTAAGTACATTTTTTTTTTTTTTGAGACAGAGTCTTGTTCTGTCACCCAAGCTGGAGTGCAATGGTATGATCTTGGCTCACCGCAACCTCCACCTCCCAGGTTCAAGCAATTCTCCTGCCTCAGTCTCCTGAGTAGTTGGGATTACAGGCACGCGCCACCATGCCCAGCTTAATTTTGTATTTTTGGTATAGATGAGCTTTCACCATGTTGGCCAGCCTGGCCTCCCAACTCCTGACCTCGTGATCCACCCGCCTCCACCTCCCCAAGTCTTTCCTTGTTAAGGGGGATGGAGTGGGGGGAGGTGCTCATGGCAGGCACTCAGACAAGCTCGCTGTGCAGCAGTGGCTCCAAGGGCACAGCTGTTTGGAATCAGCTGATAGTTTTCAAGCATCTCTATCTCATCATATTAAACACAGTCGCACACGGTTAGTGGTTGCTTAATTTTAACCTGAAACACTGTATGAAATAATTTCATGTATAAGAAGTATTGTAATAAGAAGAGTAGCTTAATGGTTTTCAGGTTTTCTGTGCCAGCCACTATTTAACCGTTTTACTATTTAGACACACACACACACACACACACACACACATCCATATCCATATGCACCCATATCTGGGTATATGTGTTTGTCTATATACACACATATATGTGCATGTACACACATATATAAATTCATTTGATCCTCACATTAACCCTATAAAAGAGGCACTTCTATTATTGCCTTTTTACAGTCAGGAAGCCAAGGCAGAGAGTGGGTAAGTAGCTTGCCGAACACAGGTAATGAGGGACAGAGCTGGAATTTAAACCCAAGTGGCTGTGCCATACCTTTTTTTTTTTTTTTTTGAGACAGAGTCTTGCTCTGTCACCCAGGCTGGAGTGCAGTGCCATGATCTCGGCTCACTGCAGCCTCTCCCGGGTTCAAGCGATTCTCCTGCCTCAGCCTCCTGAGTAGCTGGGATTACAGGCGTGCACCACCATTCCCGGCTAATATTTGTATTTTTAGTAGAGATGGGGGTTTCATCATGTTGGTCAGGCTGGTTTCGAACTCCTGACCTCGTGATCTGCCCACCTCGGCCTCCCAAAGTGCTAAGATTACACACCTGAGCCACTGTGCCTGGCCTTTTTTTATTTGTTTGAGATGGAGTTTTGCTGTATTGCCCAGGCTGAAGTGTAGTGGTATGATCTCCGCTCGGGTTCAAGCAATTCTCCTGCCTCGGCCTCCCGAGTAGCTGGGATTACCAGTGCCTACATTCACGCCTGGCTAATTTTTGCATTTTTAGTAGAGATGGGGTTTCACTATGTTGGCCAGGCTGGTCTTGAACTTCTGACTTCAAGTGATCCGCCCGCCTCGGCCTCCCACAGTCCTGGGATTACAGGCGTGAGCACCCGGCTGCCCATACTCTTAATCACTACCCTGGAGTACTTCTCAGTGCTGAGCCTCTAACTCCAAGCAAATGATAATCAAATAATTACCACAATATGCCCAAAGTTATTTTATTACAAGCAAATTTATGAAATGATGCAGTTTTTTTCATATGGAAACTGGTTTCTTTTGTTTACCTTGGATTGATGTTTGTTTGGGAGTTGGCTGTTTTCATTTGTTAAATATTTTAGTTGGGTGTTTGTGTAGCAAGTGATGTTGGTGGCTCCCTGCAGCGTGTCCTGCGCTGGTGAGCACCTAGTGAGCATTCACTGAATGTGTCTGATGGATTTACCAAACTCATCTGTGAACCTGTAGCTCAGCTAATCCCCCTAAATCTGTGAGTGGCCCTTCTCAGCTGCCCTGCAGGGGACTTTGTGGAGCACGAATTTATTTTGACCAGCAAACTACCCTTGTGACTCATCACCAAGAGCTTCTATCATTCGCTAGTAGGATTTGGAAATTAAAGACACTTTGACTCAGAAAAATATCTTCCACACAGGGACTCATTAAATGAAACTAACATCCTGGTGGGTAAAGTGTAGGAGAAGTAGTAAAAGTGGATTTCGGCCGGGCGCGGTGGCTCACGCCTGTAATCCCAGCACTTTGGGAGGCCGAGGCAGGCGGATCACGAGGTCAGGAGATCGAGACCATCCTGGCTAACACATCCTGGTGAAACCCTGTCTCTACTAAAAATATGAAAAATTAGCCAGGCGTGGTGGCGGGCGCCTATAGTCCCAGCTACTCGGGAGGCTGAGGCAGGAGAATGGCGTGAACCCGGGAGGCGGAGCTTGCAGTGAGCCGAGACCACGCCACTGCACTCCAGCCTGGGCGACAGAGCGATACTCCGTCTCAAAAAAAAAAAAAAAAAAAAATGGATTTCATGGGCCATTGTGAGTCACTGTCTTGAGCAGTGCTTTGTACATGGGGACTCCATCCATGTATAAAGGATTAGTGAGCAGTATACACATAGGGAAATGTGTAGGGAGTGTGTGATTCTGATCTTTTTAGAGGCAAATCCAGTTTAAATGTGGAGAGTGGCACTATTTTGGCTTCCTAGCAATTCAGAGTCTAATGCTTACATTTAAGTAACAAAGATGTTTGCATTGATGAAGCATAACTTTGGCAATTCTTAAATTTGGGGATTGGATTGACTATACGTCCTTCAGTAAGCTGTTAAATCATCATGACCACTAGGTAAATGGTGGATTAACTACTATAAAGATTATTTATGAGTATTCCAACATCATTCATCTCCATCCCCTTATCAAGACTAATAGACAAATTATTATCATTTGAATGACAGCCAGAAGAGCCCTCCCTCCCTCCAATTAATAATGGGCTGGAAAAGAGCAAGGAGATCACTTTTTGTGATAATCTGTTTTAAATGTTAGGGGATTTTAAATATTCTTGCATCACAATCCATGAAGCACAACATTAATATTTATTTTGCTTAAAAGTTTGCAGTCATTTAGTAGTAATTACTTTTATCTTTTTCTTAAGCTTTCTCAGAAACATTAAGGTTTAAAGAAAATAAAAGAAAGTGCACTTTATTAAAATTTTTCGCTTTCTCCATTGCTTGTTTTTCTGGTCGTATATTAAACATATATCACAATATGGGCAAAATATTTTTTACAAGCTTCTTGACTGCCAGGGGATTAATCAAACTGGCTGTATGTGCCCTTTTAAGTCAAGTAATTTGGGCGAAAGCTTGCAATTTTATGAATATGCTGGAAATCTTACCTTTATTAGCTTGAGAAGTTTTCCCCATCCTTAGGTAGCCAAAGACAATTTTACTCGGTTTTGTGGGGAACATTGGTATCAGATGTGAAGTTCTTTCTGGTCTACAAGGTGGTCCTAAAATTATTTCTGTATTTCACCATATTACTATCAACAACATTTGTTTTCCTTTCAGCCAACATGAGAATTGCTATCTGTTTTCAGAACTTAGAGGCAGACCTTTATGGGTCAGAGAAAGCTGAGCATTTGGGTTCTAGACACCTTTACATTGGGTGTATTTTTATTTCATTATTAATATCTCGATATAGATTTGCTTTAATACATATAGGTGAACTTTGAGTTTCTATATTTATTTTGGCACACATTTTTAGAGATAAAATTTATTTAAATTTTTAATAAAACATTGATGCAATTTAGGATTTTTAGTACATAAAGTAAAAGTAAGTCTGCATCGAGGTCCCCAAATAGCAACTGTAATTTGGCTGTATTGATTTACCAAGTCTAAAGTAAAATTTCACATTTGAAAATAAAGGAAAGGAAATGTAATTTTATGCTATGACTATAAAATTTCTTTCTGTAGGAAATCATTGCATATTTCAAATTGGACTTAATCATAAGGAGAATAATTAACTGACAGTTACGGCTGATGTTATTAATATTACTGTACAAAGTCTGGGTTTGACCATAAAATATTTAGCAAGACTATCTTTTGGAATTCAAGACTATGAGAACCATGTCTTGCTTGCACACTGCTGCCATGTGAAACTCAGTGCCAGGCTCATGGAAATGGGACCATTTTAGGAGTCTTCCTGTGTATAAATTAAAGAGAGCAGAACTTACAGTTAAAAGTGGTAGAGCAATTTGTGTTTATCATTGCTTGCTGTCATGTTGCTACTATAATTACAATAAGAGAACAAAAAGGAATAAACTCCTGTGGTCAAAGGGAAGTGGAAATGAAATAACCATTGATGGGGAAGAAAGATGATGGTGGAGTGGCTTTCTCATGCATCTCACAGATTTTCCAAGCCCTGTGATTGAAAGTTGCCAGTATTGTTTGAGGTTAGGTCAGGGGAAAGTGGGAGAAGTTTGAAGCTGAAAACTGAGAGTTTGGTTGAGAATCTTTAAACAGCACACTTTGACTCTCAGAGCTTTCCCCTTCTTCCTCACCTGCACAGGAGAAGAGAGATTTATATATTTTTTCTGGGAAAACTGAACTCCAACTTGGGATCCTTAGCCCAGAGAGCATGGCAAGGCTCTGAATAGACATCAGGAAGATTAACTGACACCAGGAGGTGCCCCAGTTCCTGAAGCTATAGCTGTGTGCCATAGCTTGAAGTGTCTCTCAAAGTTCATGTGTTGGAAAGTTAATCCCCAGTGCAACAGTGTTTGGAGGTGGGGCCTAAAAAGAGGTGATTAGGTCATGAGAGCTCTGCTGTCTCTCTTGAATGGATTAATGTCATTATTGCACGAGTGGGTTAGTTATCTTGAGAATGGCCTTGTTATAAAAGTGAGTTTGACTGTCTCTTGCTTACTTGCTGTCAGTGTATCCTGCCCTTTCACCTTTCTCCATGGGATGATGTAGCAAGAAAGCCCTCAGTAGATGCCGGTGCCATGCTTTTGGACTTCTCAGCCTCCAGATCCTTGAGCCAAACAAATTTCTGTTCCTTATAAATTACCCAATCTGTGGCATTCTGTTATAGTAGCATAGAATGGACTAAGACAGCCTCCCATCGCCGATCAGCCCCCAATTAAAGAGTGCTATTACTGGGAGTGCAGTATAGTTACAGCATGTAAATTGATTACCTTACTTTGAGCCTGCCAGTTGGTAGATGACACCCGAGCCTATGCATTGTTGAGCCTCATTTTGAAATGGGAAGGGCTGCTAGGAGTCAGCAGATGTTTGAAAGCCTCCACAAATAGAGCCTACATTAACACAAACAAAAGGAAGGAGCCACTTAGGGGAAACAGGAATGTGGCGTGTATCCTCAGAGAAATAGGAAAATAATTGTGTCTTTGAAACAAGAACAGAATATGATAAAAAAAAAATCAGAGAATAACAAAGAGATCTTGGAAATTAAAAGTGTGATATCAGAAATAAGATCTGAAGTAGAGATTGGAAGAGTGGATATAAAAGTGGTAAGTAAAAAGAGTCTTATAAATAATGTCTGACTTGCAATCAGGAAGGAGCTTTATAAGCATAGTATTTAGAAATGCATAAACTATTGTCAGAAGAAACAGATAACAGAGGAATGGGGATGCCCAAGCCTGCTACATTGTGTTATCATCTTATTTTATTGAAAACAAACTTAAGTGCATTTATTACTTGGATAAAAATTGAGAAATATATAATGAGACTGACTGTAGAAATCGTTTTACTAAAAAATTTTATTGATAGTACAGAAAATGCTGTACTGTTACTTTTTTTTGGCAATTTCATAAAGCTCTGTGAATAACATGGTCCCTTAGTTTTTTTTTTTTTTTTTTTTTAGTAGCTCTCTTTTCTCAGCACCAAATTCTTGCTGTTGTTAGGCACAGTGATCCTAATATTTTTTATACTTTCTGCCAGGCCTGAGAAGCTTCATGGCTTTAGAAATCATCTAAATCATCACATTGCGTGTGTGGCTGTAAATATCCAAATTATTTTGAGGCAAGTTTCTCCTCTGATGTGATGGCCACGTATTTTCCATATTGCTGGTGATGATGGGAGTGTTTTCTCTGAGCCATTTTACACTTGTGGTATATTTAGCTCACTAGTAATGAATTACAAATGCAAGGAACTTGGAATCCTGAATGAGTACTAGGAGTGAGCCGACTTTCAAGCTGAAATGGTCTCTTTCCAACATTTTCTGGCTGATACACCACTTTTAATAGTAAGTGGCTTCCTTCTGCTCTTCTCCATCACTTGCAACCATGGATGGCTGTTGTGGTAACACAGACCCTCACAGGATCTTAGATCTGGAAGATGATTTAAGGGGCCAACCAGTCCAGTTATCTTCCCCTATCCCTGAGGAATCCCACTCAAGTAGGGAGAAAATGATTTTCTCAAGATGCAACTGTTCCTATGAGATGACTAGGGGTCTGAACTTGGCATTCTTTCTGCTTCTCTAGGCCACCTGGACCTGAAGGACAGTTCTGACTTTCTTTCAAATCTCATGCCATTGTTGATGCTCGTCTGGTGGATTTGCACCTGAGAAGGGATGTTTCGGGAGGGATTTTAGGCTTCTGTTTGCTGTGTGAAGTTGAGGGGGTTTTGTGAATATTCTGTAAGAGATGTGACGCCTGTGGATGAGAGCAGACAGATCAGGTCAACCTTGGGCTTGGAGTCTAAGTTTTAGAGACAGAAAACAGGGAGGGGGTGAAGGAGAGGGGAAATGGGAGGAGGAGAAGGAGGAGGGGTGCCAGGATCATTTCTTTTCCTGTTACGCATTTTCCTTTTGGCGGGAGAGAGTGAGAAAGCTCCTGCATGTAACTGGAGCTGCTGAACTGAACTGGTCAGAACCTGTCTTAATTTGTGTAAAAGAAATGCTGTGGTATTTATTCTTCCAGAGAAGCCCGCATAACGCAACCAGGGCCTGCTGGCTGCCCTTGAGGTTCTTCAGAGCTTGGTTTCGGTGTCTTCTCTGAGCCTGTTTTCTGCTGAGGCAGCCCCTGGGTGTTGCCCACTGGCCTAACTCCCTCCAGGCTCGGCCTTTCCCCTCTCATCAAAGCTCTTTTTTCCCTGGATTTTAATGGTTGGCTGATTAAAGCAGTTCATAGTAAGGTGTTAATTATAACTCTTTTGGGTGGTTATGTGCATATATTCACAGAGTTGTTACAGAAGTAAGATGGGGCCGGGCTGCTCGTGGTGGCTCACGCCTGCAATCCCAGCACTTTGGGAGGCCGAGTGGGTGGATCTCCTGAGGTCAGGAGTTCAAGACCAGCCTGGCCAACATGGCAAAACCCTGTCTCTACTAAAAATAACAAAAATTAGCTGGGCATGGTGGTGGTTGCCTGTAATCCTAGCAACTCGGGAGGCTGAGGCAGGAGAATCACTTGAACCCGGGAGGCAGAGGTTGCAGTGAGCCGAGATCACACCTTTGCACTCCAGCCTGGGCAACAACGGGGAAACTCTGTCTCAAAACACAAAACAAAACAAAACAAAACAAAACAAAAAAACAACAGAAGTTAGATGGGGCTGAATCTCCAACTGCTAGGCTAGAACTAGGACAACACTGTGATGGAAATCAGAGTGTAATACCTTCTGCAACCCTAACTGTCCACTATCGCAACCCCACCTGTCTGCTATCCTCCCTTTGCAAGCCCAGGGCCTTAATGGTTCAAGGATGAGTCTTTCTGGAAAAAAGGGGGAGAAGTTTCTTTCCTTTTTTTTTTTTAAACAAAAGAAAAACAAACATGTTTATTAAGATATGTGTAGTGCATACACACGGGAGTACCCAGACATGAGTAATTCAAAGGGTTGGTTAGAACTGGGCTTATCTAGCATCTTAATAAATGAACAATAACTTTTTAGAGAGGTGATGAAACAAAGGAAAGTGACTTTAAGCTTCCAGGTGTTACCAGAAGTTTCATCAAATCAAGAATATTCTTAGGAGTGTCAGGGGTGTCTAATAGTTGAACTGTTAAGTAACTTTTGAACTTGTTAATGTCTCTTGGAAATTTCTTCTTTTAGAGTTGTTTTGTATTAAAACCAAGGAAATAATATCTTTATTTGTTTTAAAAATAGTATCTCAATTTATTAATTTTATTTTGCACTGTCTTTAAGGAAATATTATTTCCTTTTACAATGAGTAAAAATACATTCATTCAGAACAAAATATAATTGTTTCTTGGTGCATCAGATGTTTATATCTCATGATAGTGATCTGTTAATAGATCAGAGTTTTTATTCTTTATCTTCATCCCCCCTTCATTGCCCCCATAGACTCCTTTGGCAGTTTAGTGAAGCCAGACAAATTTTTTTTTTAAGACAAAGTCTCGCTCTGTTGCCCAGCCTGGAGTGCAGTGGCGCGATCTCGGCTTCCTGCAACCTCCGCTTCCCAGGTTCAAGCGATTTTCCTGCCTCAGTCTCCCAAGTAGCTGGGATTACAGGTGCGAGCCACTGTACCCGACTACTTTTTTGTATTTTTAGTAGAGACGGAGTTACACCATGTTGGTCAGCCTGGTCTTGAAGTCCTGACCTCAGGTAATCTGCCCGCCTCGGCCTCCAAAAGTGCTAGGATTACAGGCGTGAGCCACCGCACCTGGCCTTTTTTTTTTTTTTTTTTTTTTTTTTTTTTTGAGATGGAGTCCCACTCTGTCACCCAGGCTGGAGTATAGGGGGGCGATCTCGGCTCACTGCAACTTCTACCCTCCAGGTTCAAGCGATTCTCCTGCCTCAGACTCCCGAGTAGCTGGGACTACAGGTGCACGCCACCACGCCCAGCTAATTTTTGTATTTTTAGTAGAGACAAGATTTCACCATGTTGGCCAGGATGGTCTCAATCTCTTGACCTTGTGATCCACCTGCCTCGGCCTCCCAAAGTGCTGGGATTACAGGCGTGAGGCACTGTACCTAGCCTGACAAATATTTTTAAATGCATAAAAAAGAGTACATGGCATTCCATGCATATAGTTACCAAAATACTGAAAAATCTGCGAAAGAGTAGTATTTGCTGTTTCATTACTGTGTTCAGTAAGAACTTCTAGCATCTCTAACCTCTCTACTCTTCTGAAATAACAACGAGCCAAATGGTATTTTCAAGATACCTGCTAGAGTTGTAAGATGATGTGAAAATGATTATGATTTTTGTTGGTGACACAGTCAAAGCTACCACTAATAATGTGTTTTGTGATCTGCCATCACAATGGAAGGAAATGCAAATTTCTGTTAGAGGTCAGTGAAAATATCTAATTGCTTTTCCTGTCCAAGTTCATGGACCCCCTGCCTGGTAATAACCCCTGATAAAGATGATGGCTTAAAATGAGTATTTGTTTCCTTAGACCTCAGCAGTGGCAGCAGTGTGCCACAGAGTGTTTCAAAAGAGACAACAATTTTAAATGGAAAGTAGTCTTGGGTGAATGCCCCATATGTCAGGCACTGCACTGGGTGCAGTTGACAAAACTGATGAGCTCTATGATGGCATCTGGCCTCTTGAGTGTGTAGACTAGTACAGGAACCAGATATCAAATTGCAGAGCATACAAATAGTTGTTTAACTGCTTAGAGGTAGACATTCTGCAGTGCTGTCATGGCAAATCACTCGGGGACTTCATAGGGACCTGGAATGAGTGATAGTTTGAGTGGTCAGGGAAGGCCTTCTTGAGGAAGCTATTCAAGTCCATAGTTCAAGGTGGTGGAGGGCACTGGCTGAAGGCAGAGCTGTGTGCAGGCTCTAAGCTGGCAGAACTTGGCCCACAGAAAGCCTGATTGAGGCCGGTGATTGGGAGTGAAGTGAGCAGAGGGCTGTGGATGAAAATTGGCAGAAAGATGCAGTCTGCATGTCACTCAGTAGTATTTCTTATCCTGATTGAAGGAGCATGGTTTACCTCTTAGTTTGAGGGCATGTATTATTTCATGCATTAATAGATGGATCCCTAAAAGCATTAGGAATTAGTTTGGAGTATGTAGGTTGAAAAATAGATTATAAAATTGATGAGAACAAGCTCTCTTGCAAGAGTTAGAAACATAAAAAGAAATTTTTTTAAATGCTAAATTCCTTAACATTTTTCCTCACCCAGATTTCTATTTGGCTTGAATCTAAGGAAAACCTGAGGAGAAGAGAGGAAGTGCTTGGCTTCTCTGTATGCCCAGCAGTTTCAGCAGTGGTGTTTGTAGAAATGCATACCTTGCTGTTCCTAGGCAGATAAGTGTTGTCACACGTCTTCAGATTTTAAGGCGACAGGCTCCACACCTGGCAGAGGCTCAGACAGAGCAGACCAGGATTGGGCTATTCACAGAGGGAGGAATGTGACCATTCTGGTCCGGGCAGTTGGGGAGGAACTCATCTATCCACGGTTCCCATACTGTTTGGCCCTGTTTTTCAATTTGACTCCATCGAAGCACATTCTCCAGCCGAGGGGTACACATCCCTTTGTGACTTCAGAAATCATGCACTGTTGGTTTGGGAGTCTTAACTACATATGAAGGACACGCTGAGCCGACGAGAAATGGAAGTGAGATCTGAATCCACAAACGGAGACGGCAGACAGTCACAGGCAGGTAAAGACTCATTGAGAATGTGGTTACTTAAATTTTGTCCACCTGTTCATTGAAAGGAAGCTGAGGCATGACTCTCCGCCAAGAATTAGTGTGAAAATTACTGAGTTAACAGATTCTAAATTATTTTTTCCTCTGGGTGACCTAGGAAGTTTTTAAAAAACGTTTTTTCTTAATAATGTTATGAAATAAGATAGTTACATGTAAAGAATCTAACAAGGTCAGTCATTAAAAACATTTTCTAAATATGATTTATTCTGCTTACTAGCCTCATAAATCATCTAGGATAGGACCACTGTCAGCCTCAGAGCCTAGCACAGAACCTGGCACTTAATGCGTGTTTGTTGAGTATGAATGGATTGGGTCCAGTGTCAAATGATACACTGTGAAAGTTATTCCATCACTTCTCCGTGATGAAAAAAGATTTGCCCAAAAGTGTCTGTTGTATGAAAGTCATATGGGGTAGAAATTAAACTGTAAATGAGTTAAGGAGCTGTAACCTTGGCGCTATTCCAAATCTCCAACAATTGAGTAGTTAATTAGTGCCCCTGCATCCATTTAATTTGTCCATTTATCTCTTGGTTCGTTCACTGTCATTTATTTCTCTCTGCTGGTGCCAAGTTACGTGATAGGCTGCTGGGAAGCAGACAAGCAAGATCTCTGCTTTCAGGCTTTCAAACACAGCGATTCAGCAGCGTGGTAAGACGTGTGCTCATGATACATACTATGTGCCGTGGGACCACAGGTTAGAAGGATAAACTCCCGGAGTTTTGCTCTTCCTCAGAGGGTCAAGGAATGTTTCCCAGAGAAGTGACTTGCAAGGTAGCAGAGAGGAATGTGGAAGGGAGGAATTCCAGGCTGAGAAGAAAGTGTTTGGAAAGGCAAATGTTCAGTGAATCATATGGTGAGATGCCATTTTCAAATGTATAATGCACCTCTTTGCTCACTGTCCATCATTGCCCCATCCAGCCACACTGTCAGCTTTCAGCTCTGGGAACAACCTGTGTTTACAGGGTCTTTCCTCCATCTGGAATACCGGCCCCCAGCTCTTGGCTATCTCCAACGCTCCTCCTTCTGGGATTGAGCGTTGGAGGAAATTGCACCTGCTCAGAGAAGCCTGTCCTGACACCCACCTGAAGAAGATTTTGTGCTATTGTCCCCACCATCCACACTTGTCACCATTGCTCATTGCTTTTGTTCACTTGTTTGTTTACTTTAGTGTTGATAGGTCCCCAAGACCGTGCTCTCCATATGGGCAGGGACCAAGGTTGTCTTGTTCATGATTGTGTCCATAGTGCCTTGTACAGTGCCTGTTCTGTAGGGATGATAGATCCTTGTGAATGAATGAATGAGTGAGTGAATGAATGAAAACGCAGAGTCACTTAAAAGAACAAAAGCACTTGTAATGGACTTGCTATTCCTGTTTATTCTTTGAAATTTGAGGTAATTCTTGACTAGCCACTTAGGATCTCCATTAAGAACCGTAGTCAAGACCTTTGGGTATTACCTCAAAGTAAAACGAAGTGGGAGTATTTTGGATCTTTGAAAGTTAACTTGAAAAAAATCTAAGGACTCTTTAAATTGAATATATAGGGAAGAGAGAACTCCTACTCAGAATACTTAAGTTACAAACACAAGAAAAATTCTTAGATTAAAAAAATTGAACAAGTCATTAAGTCAAACTGTTTTTAAATAGTAATTTTGTAAAGTTATTTATGACACTTTTTTATGTGTATTCTCAGTTCTCTAAAACCTCCTGATAATTTTGGTGATTTACTCTTATCTGTGCTTTGAACACTTTATTCTTACAATTAATATCATTATTTTTAACTTACTGAAACCTTTCAACTTATGTAATCAGTAATGTTCTCAAGCTGATATTAACCTTTTATTTATTTATTTATTTATTTATTTGAGATGGCGTCTCATTCTGTCACTCAGGCTGGAGTGCAGTGGTGCGATCTTGGCTCACTGCAACCTCTACTTGCCGGGTTCCGGCGATTCTCCTGCCTTAGTCTCCCAAGTAGCTGGGATTACAGGCTCCCGCCACCACGCATGGCTAATTTTTGTATTTGTATTTTTAGTAGAGATGGGGATTTGTCATGTTGGCCAGGCCTGTCTTGAACTCCTGACCTCAGGTGATCCACCCACCTCGGCCTCCCAAAGTGCTGGGATTACAGGTGTGAGCCACTGAGCTCAGCCTCATATTAACCTTTTAATTCAATACAGTATTCCCGTAACAGACCTTCTCCCATTGATGGGCTCATTTTTATTGCTCTTTGTTCTCTACTGATTCTGTCAGTTTTTAGAGCCCATAAAATGGCTTATTTCTACACCATCTTATCCACATTCAGATTTTTCATATAGCATGTCACACACAGCATAAGACATTTTCCATAACATATTATGAGTTGATGATTTCTATCATGTTGAAGAAGATTATACAACAACATTTATCTTGTAAATTCTCTTATAATGGCAGGTAAAAAAATGTTATGTGAAATGGCACATTGAAAGAAAGGAAAATCTAAAGGTGGGTTGCTTAAATGATTGTGATTGTTTTTCCCATTGGATCTTCTGCAGATGAGAGCTCCCTGCATAGATCACCCAAGGGGTGGCAGATCGGGCTTCTCAGTTTCAGCCAGGGGTGGACGGTTTGCACCTCCTGATGTGTTCATCAGCAACATGATGAAGCCAGTGTCCTTGGCTACTGATTCCAACCTTTTGTTCTCTTCTTGGAGAAATGGGGAAAAAGATACACTTAACGTACTAGTGTAGATGTTGGTTATCTTTATTTGTGAAGAAATTTTTTTGTTTACCTCTCATTTTATTCACTCGTTCAGTAAATATATCATTTTATTCATTCGTTCAGTAAATATTTATCCACCCACCTACTATGTGCTAGGCACTGTGATAGTCACTAGGCATTAAAAAAGTATATTGATGATTGATGCTAAGATTATTTTCAAACTATTTTAAGAGAGGACTCCTAAATTAAAAGAAATTATGTATCAACAGACAAATGCCCTTTTATTTTTTTCCCTACAAAATTGCTACTGGCTAGAGAATGATGATGATTTGCACTTCTGACATCATTGCCTAATGTTGGGTTTCTGTGCCTGGGCTCTTCATGCTGTGGAGGCAAATGGTGTTTTGAGTGTCTTAATTTCACCGGAACACTGCACCTGTTGCTGGCTATTCTTGTATATGAAATCCAGACCCTAGAGTCACTTGCTTTCATTTCCTTTTTCTCCTCCCTCTTTCCGGTGTGTGTGTGTGTTGGGGGGGGTCGGGGGCGGCAGATTAGTAGCTTCTGTGAAGAGTAACCACCTTCCTGTTCTGTCAAGGCTATGATTTTAGCGCCCCCAGGAGTGGTAGTGTTGCGTCACTCTGTCATCTGTTGCCTAAAGACTCATAATCTGGGCAGCCTCAAGAGTTTGAGGTGTGGGTTTGTGCCCAAGTTTGGGGTTCTAGGGGAGGGGTGAAGTGGAACAGGCTTTCAGCAACTGCTGCCGCCACCTGATACCTGGAACCTTACTGCTGTTGAGGAACATGTATTTCCTCTTGGCTTCATCTGCTGTTTGGCTATGACTGAGAAAGACAGGAGGTATTGCATAGTATCATTTACTTTCATGAAAATAACTCTGACATCTCTAGGCTTCATGTTGGTTCAGGCAATGCTCTCAAAAGCCAGGGAGCTGCTTTGCAAGATGCATGCTATGGCTGAAGGAACGGCTCAATAGCTGGGACCTGGCCCTGAGGTTAAAGCTACTCACAGCATGAATTTGGTGTTTTACTTTGTGTCCTGAAACCTCAGTAACATCATTTTTCAAGTGAGAGTTGAAATATTGACACAGCTTAACTTGAGAGAATTTTGAAGGCATCAGTGAAAATAAATTGAACGAACTTTGAAGTTCAGAGATCTCTAAAAGCGAATACAGACCAAATTATATCCTGATGATCAAGTAGGAACATCCGTAGTTCCAGTACTATAGTTCACTGACAACCTCCAGGAAGTTACGATAGCCTAACATTCCTAATTTAAAACCAACTTTGTCATGTTTAATTTATTTATACTTTTATAGATAGACAGATTTACTACTGGACATTCTCTGGCAGAGAAAAATTTCATGGAAAGTGAAGTTTAATGTGAAATGACACATAAGTGGTCCCGACTTGCAAGCTTAGGAATGGCTTGTTCACCACTACCTTGGAATAAGAGAGCCCAGCTTTGTTCTTGTCTTATTTCTGGATCACCCTTTCTCCTTTGTACCTTCTGACATTGTTTCTGAGTTCCCTCCTCCCATCTGCCACCTGCTCCTTTGCAACTCTGTAGAGCATCTTAATAATAGGTTGTTTGTGCCTGTCTTGCCTCTGCAGCGCTCACTCCCACCTGTTTCCTCAGCCTCTGCCTTCTCCTTTCCCCCTTTTGGCATGCTGTGGCCTGCCTCCATAGTTGAACCTGATCCCTGAGGCAATGATATGGCAGGTGCCTCAACTCTCCATCTATAGTACTTGCCTGGCCTGGCCTGGGAACCGGCTCTTTCACTGCTGTACTGCATGGAACAGAGTAGGCGCTGCTTAAACCTATCAGCTGCCTGGCTGTCTCAAATGCTCTTTCCAGGAACTCTGGCACTGTGAACCCACTGCTGAATCTCGTGGCTGATAAATAAACTCTCAAGTGTTAATTGTGACTTGAATTCTCTAGTTCTCACCTGACCACCTCTTAATGTCATCCTGGAACTGTCTTTATATCATCTTGGAAACCCTGGAGCTGATTTGAAATACCTCTGGTCAGTTCCTCAGCATCAGTTCTGTCTAATGAACACCTAGATTCTTCATTGTCTCCTCACTCTTGGCTCTAAGTTATCACAAGTAGATGATTATGTCTCATTCCCAAGTAGAGATAGGACACATGAGAGTGGGTGGGTGTGCCCATAGTTAGACAGGACTATCTTTGTGTGGCACCAGCTGCGGCAGGATCTACCGATGACACACATGTTAATACCCATGTCTTCTGAGTGGCCAGCGTCCTCAGATTTGCATGTGGGCATTTGCAAGAGGAAGCACACAGATCCTGTGATCAGGGCTGAGATGCATACAGGTGTGTCTGCTGGGCTGCAGCAGGTGGTGGCCAGTGGAAGACAGGTTGTAGGCAGGGAAAGTGTTGCCTCATAGAGGGTGATCCTGATATGGTGGGACCTTCATTCCAGACTCCGACATCGCCATGGGCAAGCTGAATGACAGTAAACAACCTTCAGGGCTTGGAGACATCAGCACACTCGCCTGCGGAGAGCCAGCCAGAAGACAGGCAGTGGCACAAGTTTTCTGAGGTAGAGATTGTGACTGTAGGTGATCAAGGAACAAAATATTATGAAGACCACATTGGGGTTCATAGGCTGCTGGCCCTGTAGGACACGTGGTCACTTTTCCCACCTGTTTTTTTTTTCCTGCCAACACCAAAGAATAATCTCTAGGTGTCTCTTCTTCACAACTTCCCATGAAGCTTGAAAGTTCTAGAGCTCACCAGAAATTAGAAAAATTTTCCTCACTATGACAGCAAGTGTGCTTCAAGAAAACTCACTTGGCTGACCTTTGTTCCACAGCCCAGCAGGTTGCCACCTGGTTTATAAAAACAGATTATGGAGACAGTCCAAAAAAATTACTCCCTCTTTTTTTTTAAGTAATATTTTAAAATTCCTTTCTTTTTGAAGTATTTGGGTTGTTTTATTAATTTCATTCACTGTTGCCTTAAATGACAATTCTTGCCTCCTTGAAGAACTCTTGGCCTTCCTTCCTGCCACTAGAGTGAGAAGTTCTAAGCTGGAGGGGCCATCCTAGGGTTGACTGCTTTAAGCAGCCGGTCATGTAGGGTTGCGCCTGTGGCCCTGGCAGATTGGACCCAGTTTCTACCAAGTGGTGGCATCACTTGGCTTCCATGTAGTGTTTTTCTGTTCTCCTGCAGATCGCTGTCAGCCCCTGGAGGCCTCACCCACTGGGTTCCAGACAGCTGCCACTTCTGTTTAGAAGCAACACTGTCAGTGAGAAACCCTGCCACACAACACACACACACAGACACACACACAGACAGAGACACACACACAGGCACACACACACACACCACACACACACACACCACACACACACACACACACATGAGAGGAGGGCCACCCCAGGAGGAAACCCTGAATTCTCCCCTCTTAGCACACTCCTTCTATCTCCTGGTGGAGGGAGAAGCTGTGTGCCCCTATTGCTACCTCTCTTTACCTCCTCATTAAGGGCTTTGGTGCGATTATTGTCTCCCTTTTAATCTCACTACTTGCATGCAGCTTTCTTGAGAAAGGTTATAATTTAATCCTGAAATACAACTTCTAGGAGTTTTCTTTTTAATTCATCATTCCAAGTAGGTGTCTTTGTCTGTTGCCACATTAGAAAATGAAACCAATACTTAAATATGATTTCCCCGCTTTTATTGGCATGCTATTTAAGGTCCGCTTCTGAGGTCTGGCTCCGTGTGGTTTGGAATACTTTATTATTATTATTATTATTATTATTATTTTGAGATGGAGTCTTGCTCTGTCTTCCAGACTAGAGTGCAGTGGTGCGATCTTGGCCCACTGCAACCTCTGCCTCCCTGGTTCAAGCGATTCCCCTGTCTCACCCTCCCGAATAGCTGGGATTACAGGCACATGCCACCATGCCTGACTAATTTTTGTATTTTTAGTAGAGATGGAGTCTTACCATGTTGGCCAGGCTGGTCTCGAACTCCTGACCTCAGGTGATCCACCCGCCTCAGCTTCCTAAAGTGCTGGGATTATAGGCATGAGCCATTGCGCCCAGCCTGGAATATTTTCTAAGCTCTTTGATGATGGCGGCTTAGATTTAACTCTCTCTGACTTAATTTTGTTGATTATAATGTCATTCAATTCTATTAGTATACTCATATGGAAACAAAGGCATGATTTCAGATTTTATTTATATCTTCATGCTTTGGAAAAACAATCTCATGAGAAATCACTCAGCCCATTAAATACCATCCTTGACATTACTTTTTTGGGTTTGCTTGTTTTTAAAACAGTTTTTATTGGCTTTTGCTTTTTATAATTTTTTGAAACATACCAACAGTAGCATAATGAGTATTTTTAGACATGTGCTTTTAAAATCATGTGAAAATTCTTTTAATGTCAACATGAAGAGTTTTGTTTATAGTCATTACTGTGATCAAGAACTGAGGTAGAATTTCCTAGCTGGACACAAATGGGTTAAAAAAAACCCGACATGCTCTTTGATTATTGGATAAGTTGTATTCTAACAATATTACTCTGATGAAGATATTAAGGGGAGTTAATTAGATTGTGAGACTCTTAAGGACAGTTGATGCCTTTTTCATTTTTGCATTCTTCTTGGGTGCCATGTAGTTGATCAGTATAGTCATGGGACTTAGTTCCGATTGTAGGGAGCTGTGTGAACTGCATGAAGCAGACGAGACTCCATCCTTGCATGGGAAACCTTTAAGGATTTTGAAGCTGGGCAGGTGCAGGTTAATAGAAAGATCACTCTAGGCTCTGTGGGAGAGTGATTCGGAGGGAAGAGCCCCTAGAGGCCCAGGGAACATTGCAGGTGGCTCTGCCAGGAGACCAGCTAGAAGATGTGGTGAGGGTGGGCGGGAGATGGATGAAACTGTGGATTTCATAGGTACAGATTCATCATCCTTCATCTGTAGCTACACTATTGAAGAAGACCTCTGAAAACCAGAAGGTGTTTTATTTGTAGTTCATTTGGCAAGAAAACTTGAGTTTGACCTGAACTCATCTGGTGTTGAAGCATGAGTTGAACAGCTGGGACTCTTTTAAAGTCCTTATGTATGTCAGGCATCCTTCATAAACATATGTATTTGCTGCAGGGCTATTAATGTGTTTGATTAGGGGAAATTGCCCTGGATCTTGCTGTTTTTTGTTTTCACTGTAATATATGACTTGTGCTATATAACTTTTCTCAAATGGGAAGAGTTCGGTTCAGCAGCACCTCTGGCCCTAGGGTTTTGGAAAAGAGGTTGTGAAACTCTTTGACGTGTGTTTACGAGATAAGGTTGATGAAACTGACTGATAAGAAATGGAGGAAAATCTGTGGAAGAAAAGTATTTCTGGGAAGACTCAAAAGTTAATGATGACACTGCCTCATTAACATTGAAGGGAAGTGGAACTTTAGGAAGGGTCAGAAATATTAATTAGATAGGCATGATTTATTGAAAAGGATGCATCTTGAATTTTTGAAATGTTGCTTGTATGTGATCTTGGATTGAATCGTGGACCAGAAAAAGGGGGCAATTGCAGAAATTTGAAAAAGATCTGTAGCTTAGTTCATAGTTTTACATCTACGTGAATTCTCTGGTTTTCATCATTGTACTGAGTTATGTAAGATGGTAATATTTGGGGAAGTTGGACGAAGGGAACATGAGAACTCTGTGTACTCTTTTCTTTCTTTCTTTCTTTTTTTTTTTTTTACCACTTCTTTTTATAAGTCTAAAAATTATTTCAAGATAAAACTTTGAAAAATGAGAAAAAGAGATGTTTGTCCTATCAGGGAATGGTATCATTCATGATGCTTTTAAGTAGAGAGTTTCTATGAGCAGAAGTCTAGTTTTCTAGGAGAATTCAAAGTCTAGAAGTGCAAATAGAGTAAAATTTCAGTCAGGCCTTCACCCCCTCCCACTTTTTTCTTTTTAAAAAAGCTGACCTGATTTCTATCATAAGATTATCTTTTTATATTCTGATCTGAGAAAAATGCTTGATTCTAGCATAATCGTATAAAGAAGAGTTCTAGGCCGGGCGTGGTGGCTCACGCCTGTAATCCCAGCACGTTGGGAGGCCAAGGTGGGCAGATTGCTTGAGGTCAGGAGTTTGAGACCAGCCTGACCAACATGGTGAAAGCCATCTCTACTAGAAATATAAAAATTAGCCAGGCATGGTGGCGCCCGCCCGTAATCCCAGCTACTCGGGAGGCTGTGGCAGGTGAATTGCTGGAACCTGGGAGGTGGAGGTTGCAGTGAGCTGAGATCGCACCACTGCACTCCAGCCTGGGTGACATAACAAGACTGCGACTGCGTCTCAAGAGAAAAAAAAGAAGAGTTATAAAATGGAGAGCTCATGGGAAGTGTCATAACTTGCCCCTTGCATTTAGTCTCCCTGGTGTTGGAGGGTGTGGTTTGGCCCTAGTTCTTGTTTGTAGTAGTAGCTCTGCAGGGTGAGATATAGGTGTATTAGTTAGGACTGACAGTTATAATATGATGTTCAAAGCCAAGAGGGTTTACAGATAACAGGGAAGAATGAAGAACATGTGTACCCTTCATGGCCAAGGTCAGCTTGCCTGGATTTTGTGGTGCTGATGCTGCTGGGTGTATATTTCCTCCATGGAGAGAGGATTCGTATCTGAATTCCTTTGCTTCCCTCTCTCACTTCGTCACTACCTCCTGTAGTTTCAGCTAATTTGTTCTGTAATTCTCTCTCCACTCCAATTCTTTCTTTCCTTTTTGATGAGAGTAGACCTAGGCTGGCAGCCAGTTGCTATTGAGCTATAATAGAGCTAGTGGTATGAACAAAATTTGATTACTGCTGTCAACACCAGATTGAATAAGAAAGTGCATACCCTAGACAGATACTTGCAACATAAATGGTCTATTGATTTCACAAGAACTAGAAAATGAGGCCACCGTGTAATCTAGCAGAAGAACGGATCTGTGAATAGAGTGGGTCCTGACATTGCACAACAGTTTTCAAAAGTGCCCCCCTATTGATCTTTTTAGAAGAATCTTCAGATAAACTGATTTTAGCTTCTGATTTTCCTCACCATCAAGTGTTTACAGAAACTCTAATGAAGACTTTGCACTTGTGTGTGTTCAATGGTTTGCTTTTCCTACATAGAATCTAGTTTGGAAGTTACATTGGCTGTTACAGACCTTATTTGCTCCTCAGCTATCACGACATTTCCACTTAGCTTAATACAAATGTTTTAGAAGTTTCCCACTATGGAAAGTTCTATTTGACATATGAAAGTTCAACGGTCAATTTCATAGTCAGCTCTACGGCAAGAAATAAATAAAACAAGGGATTACAGAGTATAGCCTTGGGACATGGGAAATTTTTTAGAAGACGGATGAGTCAATATTATTAATACATGTTGCAAGGCCCGAGGCCTTACATCAAAAAATAAAGAAAAAAGTTTTTATTTTTTAAAGTTAATAGCCTTCTGATATTTTCTTTGTTGTACTTTGCATAGTTTTTGTTCTGTTTAGTTTTGGGGGGGATCAAAAAATAAATCCTAAAATAGAATGTTTTAGGAAAAAGATAATTAACATCATTGTACATGAATTTGCTCAAACCCAGTAAGGTCTGAAAAAAAAAGATCTTCTCTTTGATGTTGATTTGTTTGAATAATTACTATTTTCCCAGTACTGCACTTTTGAGAGGGAAGGAGAAATTGTTGCTAGTGTCTAGATTTTGACTTGTCTTCTGTGGCTACCTTCAAAATTTGAGATCCTTAATCTTAAATCACATCTGGTCTAACAATTCTTCTTATAAACAGTTATGACTATTTACTGACAAAAGGCTGCTTTTATTGTGCCTGTTTCTATTTCAGAGGAAGACACATAAAGACAGGTGGAAAGAACTGATTTGTAAAGATTGAAATGTCATATTTACATTCAGAATTTCATTTCCTTACCAGTTTTCAGAAGAACCCTTTGGTGGAGGAAACAGGGCCAACTTCTTTCACATCCTCTTACTGTAGATAGAAATATGAAGGCCAGCAATATTTAGCTGGTATGAGCCCATACTGCTGTATCAGAAACAATGTTGAAAGTCTTTGATTCCTATTGGAAAATAGCCACTGTTAAAGATGGACACCTTCAGGACCTCATTCAGCATTGTAGCCAGTATCTGTTCTGACTAGGTGGTGCCCACACCTCACTGGCTGTTCTGTATTTTGAATATTTAGTCCTGATTCTAGAAATGAAGACATTTTTGGGCTATGGATAAAAGACGGGTTTCGATAGCCGTTAAGGAAATGCAAATCAAACCACAGTGAAATGTCACTTCATACCCAGTAGGATGGAAATAATAAAACAGACAAATAATAACAAATATTGGTGAGGATGTGGAGAAATGGGTATCCACATACACTGCTAGTGGGACTGTAAAAGGATGCAGCTACTTTGGAAAGCTGTCTGGCAGTTCTTCCAAAGTTTAAGCATAGGGTTGCCATATGACTCAGCAATTCTACTTCTGGGTACACATGCGCGCTCACACACACACACACACACACACACACACACACACACACACACACACCCATACCCAAGAGACATGAGAATGTATGCCCACATCAAAAACTTGTACACAAATGCTCATAGCAGAATTATTGATACTAGCTAAAAGATAAAAACAACCCAAATGTTCATGAACTGATAATAATAAAATATGGTCTGTTGATACAGTGGAATATTTTAAAAAGAAATTAAATACCCATACATACTACAACATGCATGGACTTCAAAAACATTATGCTAAGTGAAATAAGTTAGTCACAGAAAACCATATAGTGTATGATTTCTCTTATATGAAATGTACAGAATAGGTAACTCTATAGAGACTGGAAGTAGATTTTAGTGGTTGCCTTGGGCTAAGAGATGGAGATCGATTCTGATGATGGTTGTAGAATTCTTTGACAATACTAAAAATCATTAAATTATACAGTGTAAATGAGCTAATTGTATAATATATGAATTATATATCAATAAAGTTTGATGCAAAAAAAGATTAATGGGTATTGACTATGGGACATCATCTGTATCACTGCATTTTTCTCAGTCTCCCTCCCTGTGACAGTCCTAGAAGAAGTCATAGAAGGTGAAGTCAGCCCGTCCATTTTACAGATTTGGAGACTGAGGCTTAGAGAGAGAGAGAGTATTTTGCCAGAGTCAAACAGCTACTAGTCTAAGGAAAATACAGAGATGAGGAGGAGAAGCATAGGGGAAGTACTGTTAGTTTCTCTTTTCTGTATCACAGTACAGTAGCAGGATGAGAGACGCCTTTGAATTCAAACCTGTGTGTATCCTGACAAAGATACGTATTCTATGAAAAGTCTTTGTTAATAAGTAGAAGATTTCTATTTCACAACAAGCAAGAAAAAGAATGAGAGAAGGACTAGAAAGTAGATGTGATCATATGAATAATGATTTTCCTTGGTTTTTGCATGTATGTGGTGGACACCTGCAGAAGTGACAGCAGGAGTTTGAGACCAGCCTGACCAACATGGTGAAACCCCGTCTCTACTAAACACGCACACACACACACACACACACACACGCGTGTGCACGCGCGCACACAATTGCCGGGTGTGGTGGTGGGCGCCTGTAATCCCAGCTACTTGGGAGGCTGAGGCACAAGAATCACTTGAACCCAGGAGGCGGAGGTTGCAAGTAAGCCGAGATCACGCCATTGCACTCCAGCCTGGGTGACAAGAGTGAAAAAAAAAAAATGATAATAAAGAGAGCAAGGTGACCACAAAAGAGAATAGGCTGGAAAAATTAGTCTAAATGGTGGCCTCTTATCTTACAGCTGCATATGGTTAAGTTTATTTTTTCCCTAATAGCAAATTCTAAGGGATGAAGGAGAAATCCTTTTCAGTTTTACTTCCCCAAGGTATGTATAACTACTACAGTGAAATAATAAGTCCAATTTATTCTTTGAAGTATAGTTAATATGTAACGAAACTCCTAAGGCCAGTTGTATACCCAGGGCAAACGCCTTCTAACATCTTTATTTATCTACGCAGTGGGTAGGGAGGTGGGTGGAGTGCCCCTTCCCAGCTGACACTGTCAAAACAGGAAGCAAAGTTATAATCTCTGTCATAGGAACATGAATAGAGGCGCTTAGTTGTGACTATTAAAAAAACAAAAAACCTACCTAAGGAGTTTTCACTGACTACAAAGTGTAACTTCCTCTCTGGTGTTTAGAGGAGGTGGGGTTAGGTTTAGTCAGATCCTCTCATGGGAAAAATAAAAGCCACCGAAAAAAAAAAAAAACCAAAAAAAACACAGGACATCCCAGTGTGCAGTTCGAAGGCTGCTTTTGTTGTCCACTTCCTCCACATCTTTTTCCTCATCACCTAAGCAGATGTAGGTGATGAGCGGCCCGGCAGCCACCACGTTTCATTGGAAAAAGTGCAGATTGGATTTGCCAGGGCAGGTAGCTCTCCAGGCTTGCAAGCGATTACCAGGTAAGTTTGTCAACTTGCACGACTCCCAGCCAGTGAGGTTTTCATAAGAAATGTCTATGAAGACAGGGCTCTCTCGTTCACTTTTGTTAAGCAACAAAGCTTAGGACCAGGCTGGTGACGGGAACAGACAGCCTGTCCTTCTTGCTGCCACATCTGTTGTGGACCCTCAAGGGTAGAGACCAACGTTGTCTGCTTCACACTTCTCTTCAGGAAGTGATAATTCACCAGAGTTATTAGCTTCTTTGGAAGAAGCCTTCCAGGATCCCTACATTTGTGATAGCAAATGTGCTTCACTTTACCTCCCTGTATTTTCAAAATAGCTTACTCTGTGCTGACTGTTTACTGCCATCTAGAGAAGCAGCCTCCTTTGTGGTGTTGGTAGAGTACTCCTTTGAGTATTGGTAGACCTCATCCCATATTGTATTTGATTTACTCTGTTGGCTAAAAAGGCATTTTACTTCTTGAAATATTTAGTTTCGACCAGAGAAAGGGGAGAATAAAACGTCTGTACTTTGGGGGACAGTATGAGTGCTGGGGTTTCTGTTTCAGTGCAGGCTTGTCTATGAGACGTGTATATGCATAACTTCATGTAGGGAAAGTGTCATGCACTTTTCTCTCGCTGAAGTTTACTTCCGGGGTGACTTAGTTTTTCTGATCAGTTGA
Source organism: Hylobates moloch (assembly GCF_009828535.3). Taxonomy (NCBI): domain Eukaryota; kingdom Metazoa; phylum Chordata; class Mammalia; order Primates; family Hylobatidae; genus Hylobates; species Hylobates moloch. Next base: position 4,907,793 of record NW_026652301.1, on the reverse strand, counting down.
GACGTTCATATCTTGTTTAATGTATACATGTGTGTACTGGTTGTATGAGCTTTTGGAAGGGAAAAAACTCCAAGTGATGTGTTTTATTTGATCATACATATCATGCATGAATGTTGTCACTATGAAAAAACTTCGAGGCTGGTTGGTTTTCTTTTTTAATGTTTTCCTTTCTTGTGGAATTACTCTTTCCCTCTTAATGTTTTCCTTCTTAGCTTCAGTGAATGAGGTGGTAAGGGGTTTTAAGTGTTGTCTCTGTAGAGCAAATTCAAACCAAAATGATTGGAGCAGCCCATATTTTCTTAGTGAATTGGGTTTCTTGAACAAGTGGCATAGGAGACTGGTGTGCTACAATTCTCATCATTAACTGTTACCTCTTTCTTAAATAACCATATGATCCCAACACAACATCAAAATACCTCTCAGGGACCTGAATTAAAACTCCATGTGGGCCAGGCACGATGGCTCATACCTGTGATCCAAGCACTTTAGGAGGCTGAGGCAGGAGGATCACTTGAGGCCTGGAGTTCGAGACCACTCTGGGCAACATAGGGAGATTCCATCTCTACAAAAAATTAAAAAATCAGCCAGGCATGGTGGCATATGCCTGTGGTCCCAGCTACTTAGGAGACTGAGGTGGGGGGATAGCTTGAATCTAGGAGTTTGAGACTAGTGAGCCATGATCATGCCACTGCATTCCAGTTTGGACAACAGAGGGATACCTTGTCTCAAAAACCTGCATAGGGGCAGCAATTGCAGGCTTGTGGCCTTTCGAAGAGTTCCTTTGATTTTCACTAAATCCTCTCTCTTTCCCCGACATTAAGAGTCTCTGTAGTCAGCTAGTCTTCATCAAAGGGTCTTGCTACAAAGGGTCTAGGGTAACCTTAATGGTTGAAATCAGAAGACAGCTAGAAGAAAAGTACAAACAAACCTTCAAATAATAAGCAGGCTTTGGTCGGGGGCCGTGGCTCACGCCTGTAGTCCCAGCACTTTGGGAGGCCAAGGCAGGCAGATCACCTGAGGTCAGGAGTTCTAGACCAGCCTGGCCAACATGATGAAGCCTTGTCTCTATGTCTCTACTAAAAATACAAAAATTAGTCAAGTGTGGTGGCATGTGTCTGTAATCCCAGCTACTTGGGAGGCTGAGGCAGGAGAATCACTTGAACCTGGGAGGCGGAGGTTGCAGTGAGCTGAGATCAAGCCATTGCACTCCAGCCTGGGTGAAAGAGCAAAACTCTGTCTCAAAAAAAAAAGAGAAAAAAAAAAAAGCAGTCTTTTAAATGAATAGCAACAGTGTTAAATATATTTAAATGATGTGCTGGTTGAGTTCTGGTACATTTAGATAACATTCTTTCCTGCCCTATGACCAATCAAAAGGCTTTAGGAAAATAGCATTTTTAAAATTAAAATGTATTTCAGTGCATGTTATTTTAATAAAGATAGAAAACCAATGTGTACATGATTTCAAATTTCACAGGGGCCTAGATTCTCCTCTCATCAGTTGTTATTGAACTGATTTTTTTGTGTGTGTCCATAGTGTAGACTCTTTAGTGATCTTGTTAGAAATAAGGACATTAAATTTAATGTTAAAAATAATATTTTCAGCCAGGCGCAATGGCTCATGCTTGTAATCCCAGCACTTTGGGAGCCCGAGGCGGGCAGATCACCTGAGGTCAGGAGTTCAGGCCAGGAGCCTGGCCAATGTGGTGAAACATCGTCTCTACTAAAAATACAAAAATTAGCTGGGTATGGTGGTGTGTGCCTGAAATCCCAGCTACTTGGGAGGCTGAGGCAGGAGAATCGCTTGAACCCAGGAGGCGAAGGTTGCAGTGAGCTGAGATTGCACCACTGCACTTCAGCCCGGGCATCAAGACGAGACTCTGTTTAAAAAAAAAAAAAAAATCTCTATCTCTATCACTATCTCTATCACTATCTCTCTGTCTATCATCTATCTATCTATCATCTATCTATCTATCTATCTATCTATCTATCTATCTATCTATCATCTATCTATCATCTATCTCTCTATCCAGCTCTATCATCATTTTCACTAGATGTTAACAATAATATAACTGAGATAAACCAAAGTTTTAAAACAAGCTTGAAAATGTGAAATGAATAATTTGGAGGCGCGACTGGCCATTTAGGCATCTATGAAGGCCCAGATGACTCATGTCTGGAAATTGCCGCTGCTCAGGAAACCGCCGCTGCTCAGGAAACCACTCCTGGGAGCCCTGCTCGTTTTGCCATCCTTCCTGCTGTCTTGCCTGCCAACAAGACTCTATGTCAGCTGTTTCCTTTTTAGATGGAAGGGTTAAAAGATTCACTACTTGGGTCCATTAGAATCACCAACATGCTGGTGCCCCACAGTCAGAGATCGTGACTTGATTGGACCGAGGCCCTGCTCCGTAGCTTGTCAAAAGCCAGCCAAGGGTGTCCAATGTGGAGGGTACAGGGGAATGTATTCGTCCCCCACTAGACTGAAAGCTCCATGGGAGGGACTAGAGGCAGCTTTGTTACTACTGCCCCCAGCACCTGAATGTGTGCCTGATGTGCAGAAGAGGCTCAGTAGCTACTTGTGGAATGAATGAATTAATGAGTTCCTTTGAGTAACAGGAAGTTGGAAGAAGATTGGACAGAGGCTTAGTTATGGTCTTTGCTGATGTAGGAGACTGTGCTATGTTAGGCTGAACAGTGGCTGTCATCTTGGAAGACACTCCAGGAAAAGGTCACAGGGGAACAGGTGGCTGATCTGGGGGAACGCTGAACAGACCTCTCAGAAGAGACAAGGCTCCAGGGCAGTGGTGTCCTTATGAGGCAAGGCAGGTTGAGAACTTTGGGAAAGAGAATTTCATCAGGGGCTGGGTGTGTGTGTGTGTGTGAATGTGGATGTGAGGCCAGGTGGGGACACTCCTGGGAGAATCTCCTGAACCATGGCTCATTCTTTGTTTTTTTTTTGAGACAAAGTCTCGCTCTGTTGCCCAGCCTGGAGTGCAGTGACACAGTCTTAGCTCACTGCAGCCTTGACCTCCCAGGCTCAAGTGGTCCTCCCACCTCAGTCTCCCGAGTAACTGGGACTGCAGGTATGTGCTCCCGTACCTGGCTAATTTTTAGTAGTTTTTCTGTAGAGATGGGATCTCGCTATGTTGCCCAGGCTGGTCTTGAACTCCTGAGCTTGAGTGATCCTCCCCCCTCGGCCTCCCAAAATGCTGGGATTACAGGCCTGAGCCACCATGCCCAGCCGTGACTCACTCTTAAAGGAGCTCAAGTCTTTTGTGTTGGAACTCCAGGAGGTTGACAACCACACTCATCTATTCAGTCAGCATTTGCTAGGTACCTAGCACATGCTCAGCTCTCGGGAGGTATGGGGATATGAAAATGAAGGTGATTTGGTTCTTCCCCTGTGCAGGTTAGGACCTGGAAAGGATGGTGTGTGAAGTGAATGCTAGATTTGCTGGTATCTGAAAGGAAGGAACGTGGTCATCTTTGTCATATGTTAGGGATTGCCGGACCCACCAGTTGACTATATCCAAATAAAGGGACACAGAATTTGGAGTGATCACAGGGCAGTGAAATTTGTCTGGGAAGATGTCTTAGGACTTGTGAATTTTTTACAGATCTTAATAATTATAGAGAAAATGAGTAGGTCGTTAGGAAGACCAGGTAACTATAACTTACAGAGGTGAGAGAATGAGAATTGTTAAGTTGGGAGAAAAAGATTAGAAAGAGTGACATGTGAAAGAAAGAATCTTGGGTGGAGAAAATGAGAAATGGGATTAACATGGTACTGAGCGGTTCTTTTTTTGTTTTGTTTTGAGACGGAGTCTCGCTCTGTTGCCCAGGCTGGAGTGCAGTGATGGGATCTCTGCTCACTGCAAGCTCCGCCTCCCAGGTTCACGCCATTCTCCTGCCTCAGCCTTCCGAGTAGCTGGGACTACAGGCGCACGCCACCACGCCTGGCTAATTTTTTGTATTTTTAGTAGAGGCGGGGTTTCCTCGTGTTAGCCAGGGTGGTCTCGATCTCCTGACCTCGTGATCCGCCCACCTCGGCCTCTCAAAGTGCTGGGATTACAGGCATGAGCCACGGCGCCCAGCCCTGAGCAGTTCTTTAAGGGATGGGACTTGGCCCTCAAGATCTGGGTTTCCATTACCCCTGCCATCGGCAGGGTAAGTCACTGAACCTCTGAGAAGGGAACTCCCAACCAGCAGGATCACAGGATCTCCCAACGAGGGAGGATGCCCCGGGAGAGTGTGGTCAGGATTCATGATGTTACACATGTTAAAGTTCTTTGCAAGCTATAGAAATAGTTCCAGGTAAATAAATGGAGTAATAAATTCTGTAAAAATTATAAAACCCTAGTCTGTTGATAATGAGCTCTTTTAGGTAGAGTCTAGGGTAGGAAATCAAACATTATATTCATTATGGTACTTGAAATATATTTAAGCTGAAGCTGTGCACTCCGTTATGTTTTTGGTATATTTTTCCTTGGCATTACTTGAAAGGCACGCTCATGAAACTGGATTTGGATCCAGTTTCATGTTTTCACGTGGGTTCTCTGACCCCTACTTAGAGGGCACCAGGTGCTTCCTATTCTGTTTGCAAATTCAAGACTTGGTTGGAGGGCCATTCAGGGGACTGGTGTGGGATTAGATAGGATCTGGACACAGCGACTCCCTTGCTCCTGCTCCAGTATTTTGACCTTAATTTGAACAGTTCAATGAACTGGCAACTCAAGTCGTTTTTTTCCCACTGAACTAGAACTTTCATTGTTTTGCAGAGGAAGATGACTCATAGCCGAGTTCTACCATTGTGCTAAAGTGAAATTTTAGTCTAGGACTAAAGGAACACAGGCCAAACTTTCTGTCTGAGCTACAGAGTATTGAAACTTAGATTGTGAGCTGGGCAGAAATTCCTGTGGCCCTCTGTGTGGAGTTGCTCTAAGGAAAAGGAGCATTTAAATACATTTTTGACTCCAAATTTAATTTTTAGTAATATAGTTCAAATGTCTTTTAAAATATCTTAAGTAATCAGACTGTTTTCTAAAAAAAAAACTGTAATGCAAAATGAAAATTCTACAAAGTAGAAAATTGTCATTTCCTTCCTCTCTCCAAAACCATTGTTAATGGTTTTTTTTCTTCTGCTACCCTTGTTTTCTATGAATGTAAAAATGTATGCCTTTATGTGTGAGCATGGCTTTTCTTTTTTGAAACAAAATTGAAACCATCCTGATTTAGTGGCATCCCACTTAAAACATTATTAGAAACTACCTGTGTACATGTATCTTAGCTTACTTGGGCAATTGCTGGGGCAAATATGCTTTTATGTTAAATCGTCATCTACAACAGATGACATGTAGAGAGATGAAATGTAGTCTATAGTTGTTTGAACTTGCACTTCTTTTTTGTGGAATTGAACTTCTCTGCATATGTTTATTGGCTCTTTGGACAAATTCTTCAGTGATTTGGCTTTTCATACATTGCTCATTTTCTTTTGTTGCTTGGATCCCTGATTTTTATACTCTTAATGATTCCAAAGGAAATTCCTACAAAATGGCAGATTTGGGATGACTTATTTGAATTTCTTTTGAGTTCTAAAATGGTTAGCTGCTACCTTAAAAGATAGATATTATTTTCAGATCTCTAGGACAGAGGTTTGAGTCTTTGGACTTAGATTCTATAGTATTTTTTTGGCGAATATGGAAGATGTCATCATCCCAAACTGTGCTGAGACTAGTAGTTATTTAGATACATTATTTTATTACATTTTCATATACTGATAAATTATTTCCATATTGATGGTAAGTCCCAGATTTATTTATGAAAAAAACCATTTTTGTATATTTTATGGAACATGGAGTTAGCAGAAAGATGCTGTGGAGTTAGGCTTAAAATTAAGCCCTAACTATTCTGCCTCCTGTTGTGGGGCTGTTGTCAGTCTTTAAAGGTACATCTTTGTAAAATTTTTTGAACATAACTTGACAGATTGCAAGAAGGATTATAATAAATGGTGGCTGTTTGTGTTAGAGTGTTTCAAGTCAATACAGGAAAAAATACATTTAGATGGTAAGTGAAGATAAGACATTAGTTTAAATGAGGCCCCATATGCACCATCATATTGAAAATTTACCAGTGTGTCCTCGTCCTTCAATTTAGATTTGTTAGTGATTTTTCACATCAAAGCATTGAAGCTGTAATTCTATGTTGGGTTCATTTAACCACAGATCCAGTAAATGGCAGGAAATAGAGAGCTATACAGGACAGCAAATGGCCTGCAGTTACGTGGAGGATGTCTTTGTGGCAAGGTGCCCGAAATGTTTTGCTGGTTTCAAAGTTTGCTATCATTTGTTCAGAAAGGTTTTTATTGCTTGCAAGCAAGCAGGCAAGCAAAGGAAAAGGGCACGCAGCCGCCTCCCCTATGATTCTGTGCTCTATTTGCCTTTGGTGCCTTATATAAAAAGCTTTATTTAGTCTGCAGAGAGGTTATTTCTCCAAATAGAGGTGAACTGTCATAGTAGTCTGGAAACGTGATAGATTTCAGTTGAATGCCGCTGATCCAAATACTCTGAGAGGCTGGGCGGTGTGGCACTTGTAAGATAGGCACCTTGCACAGATTCTTCCAGGTCACTTGCACATAATCGCCAGTAGAAATACCTCATCAGATAGCGATCCACTTGGCGCTCTGAGAAGCAGCTCCTCCTATCACACCGACACTGCTACTTTTCTCCTGGCTCAGCCAGTCTCTTGCTGGGAACCTGCTGCCGGAGTTAGTCTCTTGGCTTCTACCCTGGCCTATTTTCTTGTTGACTTCTGGATTCTGTGCCTTTAGCTTCTCCTTGGACTCATTGGCCATGACTCTCTTTCTGGTGTTAGTAGCTCCTAGATTGTGTTTGACGGAAGAAATTTATTCCCCTAGCAAACTCACTTTCTAGTGAGGTAACTCTAACCCAACCATGCAATCTAGCATCTGCCAATACTCTGAGACCCGCTGATTGTTAATCAGTATTTATTATCTTAACTCTGAGTAACGAGTGTTATAGCAGGAAAATAGAATCTTTTTTGTGTGTGTACGAATGTGGTTTAAGGGACTTTTGGGGATAGAGGAGAAATAAACACCTTGAAATGAATTATTATATTTTACCTTTGCCCATGTGAGTTCTTTAAAATAATTATTAAATTCTCACTTTGCTTATATGCATTAAAAATTTCACAGTGTTGGTATTTAAAGTGGGAGGTTATGGATATTTTGCAAGTGGGTTGAGGCAATAGTTCTCATTTCCCTTTTCATGTCCCATGGGACCTGTCATATCTGTCTGCCTCCTTCCTACGCATTTCTCCTGCTGTTGCAAGGAGAATCTTATGTTTTATGATGAGAATTTATTTGGTGAGTAAGTGAAGTGTGCACTATTCTTTTAAAAAGTCCTTGAGGTTGCATTCTGTATATTTGCTGAATTTGTTACTAGGCCTTACGCTGCAACATTTCTGAGTAATGAAATCTAAATAAAAATAAATGGTTGTTCAAGGTAAATCTATGTCTTGATTACTGAAATAAAGTATTGACATTTATTTCCCATAATTTGGGAAGTTATTCAGTAAATAATATTTGCCTGGTGTTTTATAATGAATCATTTTTATCATATTGGGTTTGTGTTAGGAAGACTGTCAGCATTGATTTTCCAGTAGTTTTCTAAATTTTCTCATCTGTTTATGTTTCTTCTTCTTCTTCTTCTTTTTTTCTTTGAGACAGGGTCTTGCTCTGTCAACCAAGCTAGAGTGTAATGGCATGATCTAGGTTCACTGTAGCCTCGATCTCCGGGGGTCAAGCAATCCTCCCACCTCAGCCTCCTGAGTAGCTGGGATTACAGGCATGTGCCACCACGCTCAGCTAATTTTTCTGATTTTTTTTTTAATTGAGACGGAGTCTCACTCTGTTGCCCAGGCTGGAGTGCAGTGGTGTGATCTCAGCTCACTGCAACCTCCTCCTCCCAGGTTCAAGCGATTCCCTTGCCTCAGCCTCCCGAGTAGCTGGGACTACAGGCGCATGCTACCACGCCTGGCTAATTTTTTATATTTTTAGTATAGATAGGGTTTCACCGTGTTAGCCAGGAAGGTCTTGATTTCCTGACCTTGTGATCCACCCACCTCCGCCTCCCAAAGTGCTGGGATTACAGGCATGAGCCACCGCACCCGGCACTTCTGATTTTTTTTTTTTTTTTTTTTTAACAGAAACAAGGTCTCACTATTCCCAGGTTAGGGTCTTGAACTTCTGGGCCCAAGTAATCCTTCTGCCTTGGCCTCCCAAAGTGCTGGGATAACAGGCGTGAGCCACTGTGCCTGGCTATTTATGTTTCCTAATTACTGCAGTGCTCATTCTTCTGTCAGCTTCAACTATGCCACACATGACTAGGAATTAGAAATAAGAAAACAGTAACCAGCCTGGCCAACATGACAAAACCCTATCTCTACTAAAAATACAAAAATTAGCTGGGTGTGATGGTGAGTGCCTGTAATCTCAGCTACTTGGGAGGCTGAGGGACAAGATTCGCTTGAACCTGGGAGTCAGAGGTTGCAATGAGCTGAGATGTTGCCATTAAACTGCAGCCTGGGCAACAGAGCGAGACTGTCTAAAACAAACAAACAAACAAACAAACACAAAAACAAAAACAAAAAAACCAAGGAGCCAAAAATAAATAACTCTGAATATTTATTGAGCACCTGTGGTTTGCTGGGTGCTGCGGTAGTTGTTGAAGGTGCTGGGATGTTTTAAAGTTGGTTTTAAACTTAAGGATTCTACTTACTGGCAGCCTAGAACCACTGCATAATGCCTTGCAGAGATGATGATGGACACTTGTGTCCCCACCTGTGCAGTGCAGACACATCAGTGAAGTGCCTTAGATTCTCATTTTGCAACTGTTTTCACACTTGGGTATCGGTTTCTAGATCTAAAGCAGTAAATGAGAAAGGTAGTGGGTGTGAATGCTGCTATAAACTGACTCCCTGACAGTAACGACGTGCTTGTTGACAGGCTGATTGCAGAGGAGATGAAAAAATAAAGGGCAGAACAAACAAGTCTCAAAGCTCTGCCCCCTGCGTCAATAGGAAGCTGTATTTTGCTATTCAAGTAGGCTAACATTGGAGAAATAATTAGCATGTGAAAAACTTCTTCCACTGAAAGGACCATGCAAGTTAAGGCAGGTTGTTTGATTTTCTGTGCTGCAGCATCCAACCAGGTTCTAGAATCCTGTTTTCATATTTTGTTGGACCCAGCTGGATTAAAACAAAGCCCCTTTCTTTGGCTGGGTAGTGGCCCGAGTTAGGAGGTTTCCAGTGCTCTGACTGGTACTTTGCAGCCGATGTCCAGTGACTTTCAGAAGCAGGGTAAATGCTCTTGGTATTGGCAGTTCTCTGCTGGATGCTGGGCCTGTCCTCGTGGTTCATGCTGCCCTTAGATCATCAGCCATTCACTCCTGTGGTTGGTCAAGGACACCTTCTCTAGGAATTCTCTGCTGACTTCCAAGTGTGGGTTGGGTGCTCCTCTTCTCTGCTTTCTCCTTCCCTGCTTGGATTAAATTCAGAGATTCTAAGATGTCTTTATCTGTCACAACATTCATGACAGATGTTACCGATCAGTGTTTTTGAAAACGAGGTCTATCTCTGCACGGTATTGAAAGATAGGTGGAACTTATCTTTTAATAATCTCTTCAGGTGGTCATTGTGTATGTTTCAGAACCTCTCTTTTAGACCATGAGCTTGATGAAGGTCTTGTTCTTGTCTTTGAATCTTTAAACCTTCCCTAGCTCCTGGCATGTTTTTTAGTTGCTAAAATTTTTTCTTGCAGTTCAGTGAATGAGGTAGAATTCCGGTAATTTTTTTGTGGTTGTTCGGTGAATCAGATAGAATTCCTGTTAAAAAATGTGTGGAAAGCAGGTATGCCTGTGGAATCCAAATGCAGCAGTGTGATCAAAAGCCGCTTGAAGGATTTTTGACCATTTTTCATTTCTTTCTTTTTTTTGAGACAGAGTCTCTGTCACCTTGGCTGGAGTGCAGTGGTCCATTCTCAGCTCACTGCAACCTGGGCTCAAGGGATCCTCCTACCTCAGCCTCCAGAGTAGCCGGGACTAAAGGCATGCACCACCATGTCCCACTAGTTTTTGTGTTTTTGGTAGCGATGGGGACTCCCTATGCTTCTCAGGCTGGTCTCGAGCTCCTGGGATCAAGTGATGCACCTGCCTCTGCTTCCCAAAGTGCTGGGACTGTAGGCGTGAGCCACCATGCCTGGCCCATTTTTTCTTATTGTTTTGTAAATCAACATTGTGTGAAGCCTAAAATTTAATATGGATATACAAAAATAGCTTTTCTTATTTCTTGCCCGAGAAAATAAACTGTATCTTTATTATTTACATTTTTGCCTGTTTTGAAATAAACCTTTTATTTTAGAATAATTTTACATTTATAGAAAAGTTGCAAAGATGGTATGTAAAGTTCCTCAGTTACCACTTTTCACCACTGTTACCTAGTTTTCCCCACTGTTAACATTCTTGTTACCCAGTTTTCCCCACTGTTAACCTCTTACATTACTATGTTACATTGATCACAGTTAGTGAACTCATATCAGTATTGTTATTATTAAAGGCTTTAAGAGTTATTGTTGAAGATTTATAAATTTATAGATGAAATAATATTTAGAACATACCAAGTTTTGAATTAGAAATATTTTAAAATTTGAATTCTTTGATTTTAAGAATTAAAACTTTTGAATTCTTATATATAGTCATAGTTGGGAATATATCCACAAAGCAAGTAGACCAATTCTTGTGAGAATGATTCTAAAACAGGTTTTTCAGGTGTCATTAGCCTTCTGGAACCTCGAAAGGGGGAAGGTTACTTTCAAAGGCTAACATTCATTTAATCTATCTGTAGTACTCCATATGATGACAATCATTACTTATCGACGTGTCAGGTTTTGTTAGATATGATATTTGTTTTAATTATTTATAGTATATTCAGGAAGAGGTGCTATTCAAAATGTTTAACAGGTTGGCATGTTGGCATAGGCCTCAACCAACAAGACTGCTGTTCAAGTAATCAGAAGGGATGCTGGCTGGTGAATGTGTCAGTCCTATTGATGTCTAAAATGTCCTAAATATGTCTCCAGACATTGCCAGATGTCTCGTAGGTGGCAAAATCACTTCTGGTTGAGAACTCCTGATATAAAGCAGTTAGAACAGGCTGGCACTGCTCTAGTAACTGCTTTCTAAATATTCATTATTATTATTGTTGTTGGTATCTTTCATTTGTTATTTCTGATAACTTTTAAACATATACTGCTTAGCCCCAGTACTTTGGGACATTGAGGTGGGTGGATCACTTGAGGTCAGGAGTTTGAGACTAGCCTGGCCAACATGGTGAAACCCCGTTTGTACTAAAATTACAAAAATTAGTTGGGTGTGGTGGCGAATGCCTGTAATCCTAGCTACTTGGGAGGCTGAGGCAGGAGAATCATTTGAATCTGGGAGGTGGAGGCAGAGGCGGAGGCTGCAGTGAGTTGAGATTGCACCACTGCATTCTGTCTTGGGCGACAGAGCAAGACTCCATCTAAAATATGAATAAATAAATAAATATATGTGTGTGCATATGTGTGTGTATATATACATATATGTGTGTGTATATATACACACACACATGCATATACTGCTTATCGAGACATATTAGGATTTCTTTATATAGTTAAAACACCACATGCATAAAAAATAAAGTTACATTTTTTTGTAAGATTTACTCAGAATTTGTCAGAGACCCATAGCCTGTTGTAGGAAGAAATGTAAGTTCTATTCTTGAGGGAGATTTTCAGCCTTTTTTACTTGCCCTCACCTGCCATGTTCCTGACACTGCAGCCTCGAGAAAGGTTTGAGACTGTTGGAGCACATGGGTGAGGAATTTGTAGACCGCTTGTTCTTCCAGACTTCCTCACACTCACCCATAGCCTGCTTTTAGTTGACAGTGGCTCAGCAAGGGTAGGAGCCTGTACTTTGGCTCATACCAAATTCCCCTCATTTCCGCACGATGATATGTTATTAGTATTCTGATCCCTGTTATTTGTTAAGTTAAGCTGTGCTTCAGGAATCTCAGAAGATCACAGCATTTTGTTTTCAGTGACTTCGTTTCATAATATATGCTCTGGGCAGGTGAGACTAGACTTAGAGACATTGAAGCCCAACAATTTAATATCCACAAATAGTGTTTTATTTGTAGTCTTCCTATCCTTTTCTCTTCAGTGGTCTAGAAACAGATGCTTACATTGTGTAAACACTCCGTTACTGATTCTACGGTAACAACTTTCCTATTAACAGGATGAAGATTTTGTTTTTTAATCCTCAAGTCTACGAGAACGGAATAGTCAGTGGGATATGAGGATCAGATAAAAATCCCCCCACGTTAGAATCATTGATCTCAGTACTTCCTGCAGAAACTCTGACAGTCTTATGTTTTTTTTTCCTCCTTTGAATCCACTTAGGTGTTTTTTGGAAACATTTATTTGCTGATATTGGTTGATAATAATAATTATTATTCTTATTTCGAGTGAGATGCTGCTGGTAAAATTATTGTTAAGTCTACTAAACTTAGTAAACTTATATCAAAAGCCAGGTTTTACATGTGGTAGAACAGAGATAGTCAATTCCTTGCTGTAGGGAGTGGAAGGGTAGAAGCCTGTGGCTCCCTCACTGCCATCTTGTCCCCAACCATTCTTATACACTAGTTTGATTCAAGCACTTGAGCTTTGGAGCCAGACTGCCTGAATTTGGTTTCAGCTACTTTTACCTGGGCAAACTGCTTAAGTTTAAATGTCTGTGCTCTTTGCTGAAAAATGTGGACAGCAAAAGCATCTATCCTATATGGATATTGTGGGTATTAGACTATATAGTAGTCCATTTAAGAAACATTCAGTAAATGTTGCTCATAGTAAAAGTGATACTACTACTAATATGACTGCTACTTTTGATAAATTTAGAATAACAGTTTAAATTACCATATATATTAAAACTATGTAACAGTGTAAATTATCTTAACAGTTGAAATACCATAACAGTGTGTGTATACACACACACACACATATACACACACGTTTTATAATGGAGCTGCTAAAATGAATCAGGTTTAGCTGAATTGAAATTTGATTCTTTTTGCCTATTTGCTGTAGGTGATAGTGAGCCATGAAGTAAGTAAAATACAGAAGGAGGTAGATACAACATTTAGATTTTTTAGCCTTACCTGAAACAGTTATGGCTACAGAATTTAAAGCACCAACATTTGGTGGGGTCCCATGGAAATTTTTATTCCTAATTTCTTAATATTAACCATCTTCTTCTTATTCTATTAACTCTTGTGTTGTTTAAAAAGCATTCCAGTATTCTTTCTTTCTTTAGTTTTTTTGAGATGGGGGTCTTACTGTGTTGCCCAGCAAGGCCTTGAACTCCTGGGCTCAAGTGATCCTCCCACTTCAGCCTCCTCAGTAGAAGTTTCCAGTATTCTTATCTTCATTGTTAAGTGCTTTTTCTTTAAAAATTGCAATAACATTTTAAAAATTAGAAAAGAAAGAAGCATCCATTTCTATTTCTACCATGTTAATACAAAAGTAACTTTCATTTGTTATTTTCTCATACTCGTACTTAAAAATAATTGGAATTATGTAATATTTCTAATTTTTAGTTCTGGTGTTTTAGTTTGACATTACTTCATAAGCATTTTCCATTTTTTCCTGTTAGGCAGTTATACCATCATTTATTTAACGGTTTTCCTGTTTTTGTTTTTAGTTTACTTCTAGTTTCAACATTATGGATAATAGTACAGCGAAAATTATCTTTATTGATCTGTAAAACGGAGATAATACAAGTACCCCAGGGTTGTTGTAAGGATTATATGAGGGGATAGATACAAGGCAGGTTTGTCCACCGTGAGACATTTCCATTTTGCTGTGGGAGCTGTCCTGTGCTTTGGGGATGCTGGACAGCATACCTGGCTGCTATTCCCCAGTGGTGACAAACAAAAATGTCTCCAGACATTGCCAGGTGTCTTGCAGGGGCAAAACCACTCCCAGTTGAGAACCCTTGATATAAAGTCAGTAGAACAGCCTGGCACTGCTCTGATGAGTGCAGTGTAAATACTTGCTACTATTATTATTGTTGTTGGCACCATCCTTCATTTAAGTTATTCATTTCTGATAAATTCCTAGAAATAGAATTTATGGGATGAGAGGTTAGTTTTAGGGTTTCTGATATGCCCTTCAGAGGACTGTAACACGTTTAACGTCAGCAGTTTATATAAATATGTCAGTATCTCTGAGGCCCAGCCAGTATTGAATTGTCAGTACCCAAAATACTGTTTGGTCTTCAATTTCTGTAATTACTAGCCATGATGAGCATTTATTATATTTTTTTATTTGCATTGCCACATTTGAAGATTCTGGTAAAAACCTTTGTCTACGCATCTTTTTTTGTCTTTTTTAGTTACTCTGCCAACTCTGCCATTCAACAGTTAAAGTTGAAATTCATCCCTCAGTAGCCAAGCCTGTGTTACATTTCATCGCTTGATGTTTAACAGCCTCTGAGTAGAACATTGATTGAGATCCTTTTGGATTATTTTGTTTTTCCCAATGTTGCTGCATAATATGAAACCTTCCAAAATTTAAATATAAGGATAATTTTGTGGAAAAGAATTCAACTTTTTATCAGTGATATATGTCCTATAACAGAAATGATTGCCTCTGGTTTCAGTACCCTTTTATTTCCCTTCCCTTCCTTTCCCTTCCCTTCGCTTCCCTTCCCTTCCCTTCCCTTCCCTTCCCTTCCCTTCCCTTCCCTTCCC
>NW_026652301.1:4840232-4892650 GCF_009828535.3 Hylobates moloch | reverse complement strand
GCTGCTGTTGACCCCACTCCCTGCTGTTAGTACTTTGGGTGCACTGAGACTTCCAGCTGCCCACACCTGCATGCCTTTGCCTGAGGGCATTCTCTGGCTGGAAAGTTCACACTCAGGGCTGGCAGGAAGTGTCAGCGCCCAGCAACCCATAGCCAGTGACTGCTGCTGTAGTATAAATTCCCCAGCTCTCTTGCATCTCGGGTCAGCTACTTTTGAGATGAACATTTTACACTGCATCTCCAAGTTCCCAGTTGGGTTGTGATCGAGTGGTAACTTGCTTGATAATCACCTTTTTATTATTGGCCACCTTTCCTTCTTTGTCTCCTTTCTCTACTCCCTACCAGTGTTTCCTGGGATCACTTCTGAAATAAACTACTTATACTTGAATCCTTGTCTCAGGGTCTGCTTCTTGGGGGAAGGACCAAACTAAGAGATATTATTAGCCAACTTTTCTTTTGACTTTGATTGATGAAAGAAGAGGAAGATCAGACCAGGAGAATAGAAATATTTTGAAGACCTGTCTGTATAAAAAGTAATGAATTTAACTTCACCGATTCGAGAGACTGGACAAGTAAATATTCTTGTTATGCTGTTGCCCAGGGTGTCCTAAGAAAGAGTCTTCAGATTGTACTATGGGATTAAAGCCATGGAAGATGGCACTTAATGTCCCTGCCTAATCTGACTTTCCACCCACTTTCTTTACACCATAGTCTGACTTAGGGACTTGCTGGATTTCAGAAAGACTAGCTTTTAGTTTGTGGCGAAAAAGACCGGCTGATGTTAGGAAGGGGGAAAAACACCTTATGTGTTGCTCTACTAATTTTGTCCTTGATTTTGAGCTAATTATTAATGCTCCAGGTTTTAGCTTGGCAGGCAGGGAAATATTAGTTTTAATTGTGAGCTTAATCCAGAGGGCTGTGTTTGAGTTAAAACCATCCAGGAGTCTTCCAGGGAAGCCCAGAATCTTCCAGGGAAGACCAGGTGGATCTATTTCTGGATGCTAAAAGGGGCATTGCAGGGCTGATAAGGAAATAAGTCCCTTGTTCTTTAAAAAAATATATATATTTATTTATTTTTTTTAGAGACAGGGTCTCACTCTGTTACCCAGGCTGGAGTGCAATGGCATGACCATGGCTCATGCAGCCTCAGCCTTCTGGGCTCAAGTGATCCTCCTGCCTCAGTTTCCCAAGTAGCTGGGACCACAAGTGTGTGACACCATACCTGGCTAATTTTCTTCTTCTTCTTTTTTTTTTTTTTTTAGAGATGGGGTCTCACTATGTTGCCGAGGCTGGTCTTGAACTCCTGGGCTTAAGTGATCCTCCTACTTTGGCCTCCCAAAAGTGCTGAGATTACAGATGTGAGACACCTCACCCAGCCAGAACTGCCTGTTTCGTTAGAGAGACACAGGTCAATCCCTGGAATTTTTTTTTTTTTCATTATGCTGCCACTTTCTTACTTAAAAAAATAAAAATCAAAGCCAAATTAATCATAGTAATCATAATAATGGCAACAAAAAAAAGAAAAGGAGTAAAATAGAGTTGTGAATGTTTGCTTTGTTATTAAACATATCAACTCATTGGAGCTGATTTATATAAAGTTAAATCTTGCTAGAATAGCTGGATTCCTTCCTACATGGGTGGGGTGGGAATGCTGAGATCCTGGTGTGGGCATTCCATGCCAGGGTAGAAATTTCCTGCTTAGTCACTTAGTGAAGGAGCCAACTGAGGGAGGACAGGTGATGTGCCCGCCCATCTGGGGGTACCCAGTGACCTGTGCACACCACCTCCCATCTGCCTAGGACCCAGCCATGTTGTTCATTGTACCATTTTCAGACTGCTGACCTCCAGGAGCACTTGTCTTAAAGTCACATAGCTGTATTTTTCCTCTCCAGGAAAATTTTGAATGTATTTTCTAAATAGCTGAGGTCATTGCATGGTCTTCAGTGAACTTAGCTACAAGTGAATGTGACCTGGAGTGACCCAGAGTGAGTGCTGACCAGCATATTTCACATTTTCCATGTGAAAGTTCTTCTTTTGTTGTTTGTGATTAATAACTGGATGGGATATAAAGCCAAATGATGTCATTGTTGAACACAGACTTGAAGGTCATGAGAAACTGCCTGTTCAAATTACACTTTGCCAAGACATGGAAAAAGGTCTGCATCAACACCTGAATAGTTTTAGAAATACGGCAGAGAAGGAAAAAAATGACATGCAATTTTTTATGTGATGTGAAAGTTGATTTCCACTTGATGCAATTTCTTGGGTCCTTACAACATCTGACCTATGAGGCTGATGAGTTTGCACTGAGTCAGGACTTTAAAACAAAGGTGTATTGAGGACCTACTGTGTGCCAGGTCATTTAGAATGAGTTTTTTATGCTAAGTAATGTGTTATATTTATGCTTATTTTGTTAAGTGCTCAGTTTCTCTTAGGTTTTGTATTATATTGGTTTGCTATTTTTTAAAAAAATTATTTTTAATTTTTTGGGTATGGTTTGCTATTTGAAATATGATTCTGAATAAGTTTGTCAGTACTTAGCACTTTTAATTTCATGTTTTCAAAAGATTTTTTAATGGTCATACATGATAATTGATGGACACACAATAGTATTTAAATCTAAAAATAGAGAAACCATGGCACACAAACACAGTATGTTACAGAACTGTATTATTGGCTTCTTTTCTATGTGTTTTCTAGGCTCTTGAGTGAGATGTTAGGAAAGGGTCTGTCCATCTTTAATTTTCCCACTTGGAGAAGCACTGAAATATTTCTATACATATGTCCATTGGTATAGTGACCTAACACCTACAACTTGAAAATCATTTTGAAATTGATGCACAGAGAGCTTGGTTTTCCAGAACTGGTGAGGTGTAAGATGGTTGAGGACTGACTTGGCCTGGTCGGTCCTGTTTCTTTGTAGCATTATTACTATTTGTTTATTTTCCGCCTGGGCCTTACATCTCCCTTCTCAAGACAGCGTCTAGGTCCCAACTCAGTTGGTAGGAATTTGTGCAGTAGCAAAAACTGCAGATGGGCAGAGATACAAACTCACTCAACTCCCATTACAGTCTTTCCCTGTCTAAAACAAACAAAAGAAAACAAAACAAAAAAGGGAGAGGAGATCATATGGGCATGTATATATACAATATTTTGTTATAGATAAGGAATAAAGTACCATATGAATTCAAAAGGTGAGGGTGGGATGGGTTTAGAGCTGGGAGAGAAACCATCTAAAGGCTTCATGAAAGGGGGTACCATTTTCTGTGGATAGTGATTGGCAACATTGGGGCTGGAGGAAAATGTTCCAGGTAGAGGGCACAGAATTAATAGGGGGTGGCTATAGGAAGCATGCTGAATACCATGCTAGGTAGGCATTTAGCCCTGTAGCATATAGATGTGTCTGAATTTAAAGGCAGTGGGTGATGTTCGGAGGTTTGGAGCTTAAGATATTTTGTGATCAGAAGAAGGTGAATCTGTCAGAGGTGTTTAGGAAGCAAATACAAGGGTAGATAGTATGGGAGGTTATTGTAGTACCTTGAGAGAATGCTATTGAGGACCTGGATGTTGAGGTTGGTAGCCTGGGAATATCTGGGCTCTGTTGATGAATTAAATTGAATTATGACAAAGTTCTCTTCATGGATTTCAATATTTGAGATTCCACTGCTTAAAGCTGAGCTCACTCTTCTTTTCAGTGTAACTGTGATGGAAGGAACTTGTGTGTGAGTCTCCCTCTCGTTGGGTCTGTGCTATTGGTTTGTTGATTAGGAACTCAATTGGTACCTGCAGAAATTGCTTCTGATTGGGACCTGCTTCTCCCCACTGTCTCCCTTATGTTTTCTCCTGAAAGGTAAAAGGAGTGATTTGGCTCAAATGTCCTTTGTTTTGGGTCGATTTGTGTGGGATGACTCCTGGTGTGAATTTTGTGTGTGGGTGCTAATGTACTTATAGCCAGCTGGGGCTAGAAGCTCAGGCACCTAGGGCTTTGCTGTCCCCGCTTCGTGTTTTTACTTCTGATTTTCTGTTTCCCAGTTTGTGATTCACAGGCAGAGATGAATGACTGAGAAGCATTGCAGATGAGTCAGTGTATTTGTTTCATTTTGTGGTTGTTTCGAATTAGCACAAATTTGATGGCTTAAAACAACACAACTTTAGTATCTTACATTTCTGGAGGTTAGAAGTCTGACACAGGTCTTACTGAGCTAAAATGAAGGTGTTGACAGGGCCATGTTTCTTCTGGAAGCTCCAGAGGAGACTCCTTTCCCTGGTCTTTTCCAGCCTCCACAGGCTCCCCATGTTTCTTGGCTCATGGCTCTCTTTAGTCTTCAAAACCAACAGTGGTGGGTTGAGTCCTTCTCATGTGGCTCGTTGCTCGCTCTGCTATTCACCTGTCTTCCTTTTCCACTTAGAAGGCCCCTTGTGATTTCACTGGGCACACCAGGCTAACCCAAGATAACCTTCTATCCTAAAGTCGGTTGATTAGCAAACAATACTTTGATCTGCAACCTCAATTTACCCCTTGCTGTGTAACCTAAGGTACTCACAGGACATGGGCCTCTTTTGCAAGTGGAGAGGAAGAGGATGTACTATTCTGCTTGCCACATTGCATAGCTCTTGATTTTCACTTCTTTTAAAAAAGAGCATCTGCAGAAAGAATTGAGAGTGGTGGATAATTCTCCAATAATTCCTGCTTTCTCCTGAAATAAATTTAATCCCTTTCTTTTAGCAGTTGACTTAATAATTAATTTTAAAAATAATGTTAGAAGAAGCTTTTCCTGTTCATGTGTGTATTATGATGCATATGTTTGTCTGATGATGGGGAAAAAGGGAAGGAATGACTCAAGTACTTTCAACTTTAGGGATAGCCTAGGATTGGAATTCTGGAGTAGATCATGAGGAGTAGATGGTCAAGTTTCTTGTGACAAAAGCATGTACATAAACCACTTAGGATTCTCCACTTTTCACATTTTATTCTGAAACTGTATGCTTCAGTTAATGTGATTTAATGGTTTTCTCTCAGTGTCATTGGCAGGATTGTTACTAAGCCACAAACATTCACCACAGTGTTCAAATGTACTTGGGAAGAAAATGAGAAGCCAAACTAAAAGTGGGATTTAAATGACTCCTATTTTATGAAAAGTGAAGAAGTTCAGAGATTAGTTAACGTATTTTTTTGGTGATCTGTGATTTCAATGATCGTTTCGTTCATGGAAGGAAGTTTTATTTTTATTTTTATTTTTTTCTGAGACTGAGTCTTGCTCTGTCACCCAGGCTGGAGTGCAGTGGCGTGATCTCGGCTCACTGCAACCTCCGCCTCCCGGGTTCAAGCGATTCTCCTGCTTCGGCCTCCTGCATAGCTGGGACTGCAGGCATGTGTCACCACGCCTGGCTAATTTTTGTATTTTTAGTAGAGACGAGGTTTCACCATGTTGGCCAGGCTAGTCTTGAACTCCTGACCTCAGGTGATCCACCCGTCTCGGCCTCCCAAAGTGCTGGGATTACAGGTGTGAGCCACTGCACCTGGCCTAGAAATTTATTTTCACGAACTTAAAATATTATGGCAGCTGATAGAGATGTGCATTGCATTCTATTTCTGACACAATAAACAGCATCATCATCACATGAATATGTGTTAAAGCAGTACAGCTCATGTTTATTTACTTGAAAGCCAGGAGAGTATACCCATGGGAGATGTTGCTGTCAATAAATTTTTACCTATATATATTTTAACTTTGTTTTTAAATTCTGGGGTACATGTGCAGGTTTGTTATAGAGGTAAACTTGTGTAATAGGGGTTTATTGTACCGATTATTTCATCACCCAGGTACTAGGCCTAATAGCCATTGGTTATTTTTCCTGATCCTCTCCTTCCTCCCATCTTCCAGCCTCTGGTAGGTCCCAGTGTCTGTTGTTCCCCTCTATGTGTCCATGTGTTTTCATCATTTAGCTGCCACTTAAAAGTGAGAACATGCGGTATTTGGTTTTTCGTTCCTGCGTTAGCTTGCTAAGGATAATGGCCTTCAGTTTCATCCATGTTTCTGCAAATAACATGATCTCATTCTATTTTATGGCTGCACATATTCTGTGGTGTATATGTAACACATTTTCTTTATCCAGTCTACCATTAATGGACATTTAGGTTGACTCCATGTCTTTGCTGTTGTGAATAGTGCTGTAGTGAACATATACACGCATGTGTTATCATGATGGAATGATTTATATTCCTTTGGGTTTATACCCAGTAATGGCATTTCTGGGTTGAATGGTAGTTCTGTTGTTAGGTCTTTGAGGAATCGCCATTGCTTTTCACAATGGTTGGACTGATTTACACTCCTACCAACAGTGAGTATGTGTTGCTTTTTCTCTGCAACTTCGCCAGTGCCTATTATTTTTTGACTTTTTGATAATAGCCATTCTCAGTGATGTGAGATGGTATCTCTACCTGCATTTTTGTTTGTTTGCTTGTTTTTTGTTTAGATGGAGTCTCGCTCTGTCATCCAGGCTGGAGTGCAGTAGCACAATCTTGGCTCACTGCAACCTCCACCTCCCAGGTTCAAGTGATTCTTCTGCTTCAGTGTCCAGAGTAGCTGGGACTACAGGCGGGTGCCATCACGCGCAGCTAATTTTTTGTATTTTTAGTAGAGATGGGGTTTCACCATGTTGTCCAGGATGGTCTTGAACTCCTGACCTCAAGTGATCTGCCTGCTTCGGCCTCCCAAAGTTCTGGGATTACAGGTGTGAGCCACTGCGCCTGGCCCCTCTACCTGCATTTTTAAGAAAGGATTATACACGAGTCAAGGATTTGTTTAGAAAAACAAAAAAATCCTTCCAAGATAATTATAGATATGTTACTTAGACCTGTCACTTTTTTTGATTAATTTTACAGTTGTGAATTTTATTTTATAAATATGTTCTTTTTATGACTTTCCTCAATTATTAGACAATGCAATTGTTGTTAAATAATATCTAAATTATTTAGAATAATAGAATATTTTCTATTATGCATTTCTGAAAAACTCAAGTTACTGTTAGAATTAGGTAAGGATTTTGTCATAGACAAATAGATGTAGCAATAGCATAGTAACCTACTAGGTTAGATACTGCCTGAATCTTTTGTTTTTATATGGATAAATTCTACTAGCTTTTATTTTTCAAGGAGAAACTTATCTTCAAGAAGACAGTTATATGTAGGGTAGGGGCCAGGAGAAAAATCCTAAGAATGTGAAAACCCCTATATAAGGAGAAGTTTCTGTTTCTTTCTCTTTTTTTGAGACAGAGTTTTGCTCTTTTTGCCCAGGCTGGAGTGTAGTGGTATGATCTCGGCTCACTGCAACCTCTGCCTTCTGGTTTCAAGCGATTCTTCTGCCTCAGCCTTTCGAGTAGCTGGGATTACAGGCACCCGTCACCATGCCTGGCTAATTTTTGTATTTTTAGTATAGACGGGGTTTCACCATGTTGGCCAGATTGGTATCAAACTCCTGACCTCGTGATCCACCTGCCTTGGCCTTCCAAAGTGCTGGGATTACAGGCGTGAACCACCGTGCCCCGCCTTCTGTTTCTTTTATTACTGATAATCTTTAGTGATCTAAAGACTGAGATCCTATAAGCTTGTTGCTACTTTCCCTTTTCGTGTCCCATAAAAAGTCATGGTACAGGCTGTTGGGAATTATCACGTGGACATTGAAGATAACCTAATTCTGGCCATTGATTTCTTCAGTTTCTTTATCCTGCAGTGTGTGGAAGAAAACTGCAACATATATCAAACCAGAAAGACATATGACATTAAAGGAACAATGAGCCTGGCACAGAGTAGATGCTCAATAAATATTTTTTAAAGCAATGAACCAAATAACTTGTTTGTATATATTAATGTCTTAATTTTTATATGCTAGATTCCTTTTATTTTTTTGGCCTTAGGAAAGGAGTTCATGTTATATCTCAAGGAAAGAGAAACATATCTTTACCATTAAGGATTATACATGATAAGCTTGGCTAGATGGCTCATGCCTGTAATCCCAGCACTTTGGGAGGCCGAGGCGGGTGGATTGCCTGAGGTCAGTAGTTTTAGATCAGCCTGACCAACATGGTGAAACCCCATCTCTACTAAAAATGCAAAAATTAGCTGGGTGTGGTGGTGCACACCTGTAGTCCCAGCTACTCAGGAGGCTGAGGCAGGGGAATCGCTTGAACCCAGGAGCGGGAGGTTGCAGTGAGCCAAAATCATGCCATTGCACTGCAGTCTGGGCAACTCCATCTCAAACAACAACAACAACAACAACAACAACAACAACAACAACAACAACAAAAAGGATTATAAAAGATAAGATTTTTAAAAATTAGAGTCAGTTTAATGGCAGCTTGGAAATTACAGATCAGGATCTAAGAGAGACCTAATGACGGTTCTTTTGTGACTTACAAGGTGTCTTTTTACTGTGTTTGACTTAAGGGATTTTGTTTTGTTTGTTTTATCTTTTAATTTCTGTTTTGACCTTTCATAAAATGAGACCTTATAGAGTTCTCTTAAGATAGTGTTCATAAACTTTTTTTGGATTGAGAGCTCTTTAAAAAAAATTGATGTGGAGGTTATAGAATTTCTGCCTGTGCTCAAATTCACATATGTGAGGACGTGCATTATTTTTCTCATAACTTTAAGAAGTTTGGGAAGTCACTAAAAGTTACCCAGATCTGTTCATTTGTTCCTTTTATTCATATTTGCTTATTCATTTCTATGGCTTGTAAGGTTTGTAGGACCATCTGACAGAGTGCTACCCTTAGTTGTTTTCTTTCTTTTTAAATACAATATTGTGTAGTTGTATTTTAAAAGTCAAACATTTCATCGCATAAAAATTATACCCTGGGCTGGGCGCGGTGGCTCATGCCTGTAATCCCAGCACTTTGGGAGGCTGAGGTGGGCAGATCATGAGGTCAAGAGATCGAGACCATCCTGGCCAACATGGTGAAACCGTGTCTTTACTAAAAATACAAAAATTAGCTGGTCGTGGTGGCGCGTGCCTCTAGTCCCAGCTACTTGGGAGGTTGAGGCAGGAGAATCGCTTGAATGTGGGAGGTGGAGGTTGCAGTAAGCTGAGATTGCACCACTGCACTCCAGCCTGGCAACAGAGCAAGACTCCATCTCAAAAACAAAAACAACAAAAAAAATTACACCCTACTCCTAGTGGGGAACCCTCTGATGTGGTTTGGTTGTGTCCCCACACAAATCTCGTCTTGAATTGTATCTCCCATCATTCCCACCTGGTGGGAGGTAATTGAATCATGAGGGCAGGTTTTTCCCATGCTATTCTTGTGATATTGAATAAGTCTCATGAGATCTAATGGTTTTATAAAGGGCAGTTCCCCTGCACATGGTCTCTTGCCTGCCACCGTGTAAGACATGCCTTTGCTCCTCCTTCACCTTCTGCCATGATTGCAAGCCCTCCCCAGCCATGTGGAACTGTGAGTCCATTAAACCTCTTTTTCTTTATAAATTACCTAATCTTGGGTATTTCTTCATAGCAGTATGAAAATGGACTAATGCAAGAAATTTGTACTGGTAGAGTTGGGTACTGCTAATTAAGATACCCAAAAATGTGGAAGCAACTTTGGAACTGGGTAATAGGCAGAGCTTTGGACAATTTGGAGGGCTTCCCAGGAAGATGGTAATCCCCAAGACAGTGGTGAAAATGGCTCCAGGGCATGTCAGAGGTCTTCACGGCAGCCCCTCCCATTCCAAGCCAGGAGGTCTAGGAGGGAAAAATGGTTTAGTGTGCCAGGCCCAGGGCCCTGCTGCTTTGTGCAGTCTTGGGACTTGGTGCGCTGTGTCCCAGCCATGACTAAAACGGGCCAACGTATAGCTCAGGCCATTGATTCAAAGGGTGCAAGCCCCAAGCCTGGGAGGCTTATGCATGGTGTTGGACCTGTAGGTGCACAGAAGTCAAGAATTGAGGTTTGGGAACCTCCACTTAGATTTCAGAGGATGTATGGAAATGCCTGGATGTCCAGGCAGAGGTGTGTTTCAGGGGCAGAGCCCTAATGGAGAACCTCTGCTAGGGCAGCATGGAAGGGACATGTGAGGTGGGAGCCCCCACACAGAGTCCCCATTGGGCAACTGCCTAATGGAGCTGAGAAGAGGGCCACCATCCTCCAGACCCCAGAATGGTAGATCCACTGACAGCTAACATCGTGCACCTGGAAAAGCCACAGACAATGCCAGCCCATGAAAGCAGCCAGGAGGGTGTATACCCTGCAAAGCCACAGGGGCGGAGCTGCCCAAGACCATGGGAACCCACCTCTTGCATCAGCATTACCTGGATTTGAGACATGGAGTCAAAGGAGATCATTTTAGAGCTTTATGATTTGACTGCCCTGCTGGGTTTCAGACTTGCATGGGGCCTGTATTCGTACTGAAAATCAAGATCAAGTGAGCTTTTGCCCTTCTGCTCCATGGGATGTTTCTGTCCTCCCTGAGCTCACCTTAGGACACCTGCATTACTGTTTGACAGGTGTACTGCCCCAGTCAAACTCCCCACCTAGCACTGTCCCCAGTCCCCTGACTCATCCCTGCAAGGCGGCCACCCACTTATTTTATACCTCTCATGTCTCTTCACTGTGCCAGAATAGAGTCAAGTTCAATAGGGTCTTCTCTCTCCACTGATTATTTTTTTGTTTGTGTGCATTTAGTAACATGAGAATTAAAATATGAACTTATATTGCCTATTTTTAATAAATACAAGATGATATTATTTATATTGTTTACAGATTTTGTTTTTCCTTAGCTGAATATACTGAATTCCTTTCCATGCCAGCATTAGTAGATCTAGCATGCTTTTTTAAATTCCCCTATTACCCATTATTTACCATGAACCTAATTCTACAGACATACTAAAGTTCTTTTCAGTTCAACTTTTATTTTATTTTATTTATTTATTTGAGACAGAGTTTTGCTCTTGTCGCCCAGGCTGGAGTGCAATGGCGCAATCTCGGCTCACTGCAACCTCCGCCTCCCAGGTTCAAGCAATTCTCCTGCCTCAGCCTCCCGAGTAGCTGGGATTACAGGCATGCACCACCACACCCGGCTAATTTTGTATTTTTAGTAGAGACGGGGTTTCTCCATGTTGAGGCTGGTCTCGAACTCCTGACCTCAGATGATCTGCCCACCTCGGCCTCCCAAAGTGCTGGGATTACAGGCATGAGCCACCGCGCCCAGCTGCAGATTAACTTTTATATTTCACATAGCTGGCGGCAGAAATAAGGGTAGAAGAAGGAGTGACAGATTGGAGTGATATCTTAGTTGCTAAAACTCTGCTTTGTTCATCTTCTCAGAGAGTGGGTGCGTAGGGCTGGGGAGGCATACATTTTGAAAAGAGGGGGTTGTTGACTAAGAAATAGGCCTCCACCTAACAGAACACCCACTGTGACTATTTACAATGTTTGCATCTCAGCAAAAATACCATTTGTATTCTGAATTCCTTTGTTTCAACTACATAACTCAATAAGAAAGAAAGTTTCCTACAATTGAAAAGAATAGACAGTGTTTAAAGGCCAAGTTTTGCCTTCCTTTTAAGGCTGAATGTGCTTTATTTTAAGCCACTCTTCCTCCTCAAGTTAAGAAGGGCCTTCTGGTATTTCTGTGCAAAGCACCGGTAATACTGTTTCTTTTTAAGTTAATCATTTTTAATCCTGCTTATTTTATTTAGTGCCTATTGCTGTAGTATCTAACGAGCTCAGTGCTTCTGACAGTATATTCTACGGATGCTTGGGGGCAGATTGCCTGGATTGGACTGCTCCAGTTCTTATTAGTTGTGTATAGCAGCTCTGTTTTCCCATCTGTTAAATGGGACAGTAATAGCCACAATAATACCTCATGGCTGTTGTGAGGATTAAAATAAGATAATGCAAGTGAAAGACGGTCCAGAGGATGGGAGAAAATATTTGCAAATTATGTATCTGATGAAGGTCTAGTATCCGCAATAGATAAAGAAGTCTTTTTTTTTTTTGAGATGGAATCTTGCTTTGTCGCCCAGACTGGAGTGCAGTGGTGTGATCTTGGCTCACTGCAACCTCTGCCTCCCAGGTTCAAGCGATTCTCCTCCCTCAGCCTCCCAAATAGCTGGGACTACAGGCATGCACTATCATGCCTGGCTAATTTTGGCTAATTTTTCTATTTTTGTAGAGATGTGTTTCAGCATGTTGGCCCGGCTGGTCTTGAACTCTGGACCTCAGGTGATATGCTCACCTTAGCCTCTCAAAATGCTGGGATTATAGGCGTGAGTCATCATGTCCAGCCAAGAATTCTTATAATTCAACAATATAAAGACAACCCAATTGAAAAATGAGCAAAGGAATAGATATTTCTCCAGAAAAGATAAACAAATGGCTAATAATTATTGCCCATGAAAAGATGGTCAACATCATTAGTCACTTAGGGAAATGCAAATCAAAACCATAGCGAGATTTTTCTACTTTGCGCCCACTGGTATGGTTGTAATAAAAATGGAAAAAAATACGTGTTGGCAAGGATGTGGGAAAATTAGAACCTTATATTGCTTGTGAAAATGTAAAATAGTGTAGCAGTTTTGGAAAATATTTTGGCAGTTCTACAAAAAGTTAAGCATTGAGTTATCATATAACTCAGTAATTTCTAAGTTTTATGCCCAAGAAAACTGAAAACATATGTTCACACAAAAACTTGTGCATGGATATTCATAACAGCATTATTCATAATAGGCAAAAAGTGGAAACAACCAAAATGCCCATCAGCTGATGAATGGATCAACAAAATATGGTCATTTCATATAATGGAGTATTATTCAGCCATACAGGAAATACAGGACTGATACAAGCTGCAACATGCATGGGCCTTGAGAACATAATGCTAAGTGAAAGACGTCTGGCACAAAAGGTGACATATCATATGATTCCATTTATATGAAATGTCTGCCACTGGAAAATCCATAAAGAGAGAAAGTAGGCTAGTGGTTTATTAGGGCTGGGAGGCTGGCAGGGAATGGGGGAGTAACTGCTAATGGGTTTCTTTCTGGGGTGATGAAAGTGTCTGGAATTAAGATTGGATGATTGTCACACAACTTTGTGCATACACTAAAAAACCGCACAGAATCGTACATCCGTGAAATCCGGATGAATTTTATGGCATGTGAATTATATCCCAATGACAAAAAATAGGATAATAGTTGAGAGGTGGTACCATGCCCCTAACATGGTAAGCACTCTATGTGTTAGTTATTTCTGCTGCTGCTGTCATCATCTTCATTGTTACTACAAAATTAATTTCATTCATTATTCCTAAAAATATCAGTTTCTTATGGTTATATTATTTCTAGTTCTTTTCTTCAAATTACACAAATATTAGCCACTCAGTGCTTGCAGAATATTTTCAAAGGTCCTGGGATGGAAAGCCTTTGAATTACTGTGGGTGTATGTGTTATCCATTTGCTTACACTGCATCTTCTTACTATAAAATAACATACTTCTTGGCAGATTATATGGCATTTATAGATTTTTCTTCTTACTTTCTTTTATTTGATTTATATAATTAGGTACTCTCAACTCCCGTGATGGAGAGAAAGCAAAGAAACCAAGAATAGGATAATGCTAAGGAATGCCTCAATCTTCCTTTAGTTTTTTATTTTTGGTTGAATAATTTTAGTTTAGTTCATGGAATAAGGTAAATATTTTGCATTTGTTAATAACTCTATATTTTGTTCCAGGTTCAGTGGCTTACAAAAATATGTATAACAAAACAAAATTAAAAAATGAATCAGTGGAGACAAAAAAGAGCATGGATGTTAAAATGTAACTAAAAGATGCTGGGCACCGTGGCTCACTCCTGTAATCCCAGCACTTTGGGAGGCCAAGGCGGGCGGATCACTTGAGGTCAGGAGTTCGAGACCAGCCTGGCCAATATGGTGAAACCCCATCTCTACTAAAAACACAATTTTTATTTTTTTTTAGATGGAGTCTCACTCTGTCACCAGGCTGGAGTGGAGTGGCGTGATCTTGGCTCACTGCAACCTCTGCCTCCCGGGCTCAAGTGATTCTCCTGCCTCAGCTCCCCGAGTAGCTGGGACTACAGGCACGCGCCACCACACCCAGCTAATTTTTGTATTTTTAGTAGAGATGAGGTTTCACCATGTTGGTCAGGATGGTCTTAATCTCCTGACCTCGTGATCCGCCCGCCTCTGCCTCCCAAAGTGCTGGGATTACAGGTGTGAGCCACCACGCCCAGCCTTCAAAATCAAAAATTAACTGGGTGTGGTGGCCTGCACCTGTAATCCCAGCTACTTGGGTGCCTGAGGCAGGAGAATCACTTGAACCTGGGAGGCGGACGTTGCAGTGAGCTGAGATTGTGCCTCTGCACTCCAGCCTGGGTAACAGAGTGAGACTCCATCTCAAAAAAAAAAAAAAAAAAAAAAGTAACTAAAAGTAAATACTTAAAAAATATTAGAATTCCTCAATCTTGATGAAATATCCTTTCCATGTTTTCTCCCATAGTTAAACAAGGAGTTTTTCCTTCTTTTGGGCAGTAGCTACATAGTATGAGACTTCTAGTAGTGCACTATGCTAACATAATCACACTTGAATGTTTTTTGAAAATATTTTACGTAAAATACATGTCCCAGATGGACTCTATTCTTTAGTTGGTTATCTAGAATTAACGTTTGGATTATGTTTGCTAAATGCGTCAGCCATATCCTAAGCGCTGTGATCCTTTTAGAACTATTAACAGATGAGACTGGGGGGCATTTTATGGTTATAAGAGCTAAATTATATTTATGCAAGTGTGTAAACATTAATAACTCAGCGTTTATAAGCATGTTAGAATATTTGATTATGGCTAGGGAAATGCATATTAGCTATCTAGCACAGATCTAAAAGTGATCTGGGCTATACCTTTCATTTCTGGATTTCTTTCCTTAAGCTTAAAGGGTATTCTAATTTCATTATTATCAATCTTAAGATCACTTCACAGTTTCCTGGTGGTTGGGCGTCATGGTGACTTTTTTTTTCTCCCAGGCTCTTTGTTTGGATATGTGGCCTTGTTTGAGTTGTCTTTGATTGCTATATATGTACCCTTGTTTGCTTTTGCCTGGCTACTGATTCTCGGTGTTTCACTTTGACCTTTGATAAAGCTGTGACTCTGATTCATTTTTAGGGGGGATTCACCTGGTTGGTGGAATCTAGCCTTGCCCTGCCAGGTGGCTGCGTGGGTGTTGCTTGCTGGTTGGAATGTATCCATTGAAGGCCTTAGATGTTGGAGTCCTTGCTTCCTAGCTCCACCTCTTTGTTTGAGGGCACCTCTCTTCTGGTCTAGTGCACAGCTTGGTCTCTGTCAATCAGCATGTTCTGCCTGGCATTTTATGGCATGTTTTCTTCCCCCCCAACATAGAGTAGCAGCCTTTTTATAAGTTGTAGTGGGTTTTTGATACCCACTGTCATTTTTCTTTGCTTTTTTTTGAGACAGGGTTTCACTCTGTGACCCAGGCTGAATGCAGTGGCATGATCACAGCTCCCTGCAGTCTTGAACTCTGGGACTCAGGCAATCCTCCCACCTCATCCTCCTAAGTAGCCGGGACTACAGATGTGCACCACCATTCCCAGTTGCTTTTTTTTTTAAAGTTTTTTGGGTTGGGCCCGGTTTTTTGGGAAGTTTTTTGGGAAGCCTGGGCATGGTAGCTCACACCTATAATCCCAACACTTTGGGAGGCCGAGGTGGGTAGATCACGAGGTCAGGAGTTTGATACCAGCCTAGCCAACATGGTGAAACCTGGTGTCTACTAAAAATATAACAATTAGCTGGGTGTGGTGGCGTGTGCCTGTAATCCCAGCTACTCAGAAGGCTGAGGCAGGAGAATTGCTTGAACTCAGGAGGCATAGGTTGCAGTGAACTGAGATCGTGCCACTGCACTCCAGCCTGGTGACAGAGCGAGACTCTGTCTCAAAAAAAAAAAAAAAAAAAAAAAGAAAAAAGTTTTTTGTAGAGACAGATGCCTCACTATGTTGCCCAGGCTGATCTCGAACTCCTGGACTTAAGCAATCCGCCTTCCTCGGCCTCCCAAAGTGCTGGGATTATAGGTGTGAGCTACCATGCCCAGGCTTCCCAGTGTCATTGTGATTTGAATTTTCCTAGAAAGATTTCTAGAATTTTTCTAGAATGATTATTGTATCCTAAACATTTATGGCATTATGTTCTTTACTTTTTATTGCTTAGAAAAAAATAGTTTAGTGACTACTGGTAGTTTGCAAATTAAAGAATTATGTATAAAATTGCTATAGGTGCTTGTGATTAAATTCTTTTACCAAGATTTCACTTCTAGAGAACTGAAGAATTTACCAAAGTAAAAATGGTCTAACTTTATTACTTGGTTTATAGAAATGAATGAATCATAGTTAATAGTACAGTATATTAGCAATACTGTACTCTAAGGTACAGATGAGAAAAATATGCACCCTATTTGTCACAATAAATGGAGTGACCAAAGCTATAGTATTTCAAATCTGTGACTATTATATATTTTTCTATACCAAGTCACCTCTTTCTTTGTTTGTTTGCTTTTGGGACAGGGTCTTGCTCTGTAACCCAGGCTGGAGTGCAATGATGTGATCTCAGCTCACTGCAACCTCTACCTCCTGGGTTCAAGTGATTCTCGTGCCTCAGCCTCCCCAGTAGCTGAGATTACAAGTGTGCACCACCACACCCGGCTAATTTTTGTATTTCAATAGAGAAAGGGTTTCATCATGTTGGCCAGGCTGGTCTTGACCTCCTGGCCTCAAGTGATCTACCTGCCTCAGCCTCCCAAAGTGCTGGGATTACATGTGTGAGCCACGGTGCCCAGCCTGTACCAAGTAACATTTATTTCTGTGTGCAAGAATATACATGTGCTTGTTACAGAGTTGAGTTTATCATATTCTATCGCCATGTATTTCCCATAAATCTATTAAGTTAAAATCTGTGCCACTTATCAAAGTTTGGTGTGATTACATATATGTACATAAACCTATATGATCTTTGAATTAAGAGCCTTGGTGCTAGCCTGAGAGTCTGTGTGTATGAATGCGGGTGGCAAGAGTGAGGCATGGATCATTGCTATTTTTTTCTACCAGAGTGCCATTATTAACAGTTTCTTTTCTGTGTAGTCACTGTGAACACTGTTGTGGGGCTGCTCCCTGTGTGTGGCTCTGCCTCCGAACCCACAGAGTCGGCTGGCTCCCAGACCTACTCTATCTCTGGTTACAAGTCAGTGTCTTATTTACTGGAAGTTAAAAGACAGGGCACTTTTGATTTACACTGTGCTTCAGCATGCCCTTATTAGTATTTCTTGGTTCTTCCATCAGTGAGTCTCTGATTTCTTCACCAAAAAATAATCTTGCACAGAGTCATGATCCTCCCTGTTTTTATAAAACACTGAGCTTTGGAAAGGGAAATGATTACTCATCACAACTCTAAACACTAGGATAAAATGTTCCTATTTAGATCAATCAGGGGCCAATTTAATTTTCTAATGAACTTTAGAATTGCTTTTGTGGTCTGCCTTTAGGGACTATTATTATACCAGCTTTTCTTCTTTTTAATGTCTCTAGAAGTCAATTTTCATCTTTGCCAAGAATTAAAGGATCCTTAAACATGTGAAAAAGATGAGAAAGTCAGTGGATCATCTTGATGATGATGGTCTTGCAATTTTGCAGAAGGTTGAAAAGGCAATAGATATAACAGATTCATGTTCTTTTTATTGAAATGGACAAGTTAGAGGTCTAGATTGAATACACACTGTGTTTAGACTTAATAAACACTTTCAATAAACTTATTCAATATTTTTTTAATTGACAACCTGTATTGGGAGCTGCATATACTATAGAGATCAAAGTTGACATTTCTTGCCTTCTTGGGCTTACCCAAAACAATATGTAATCAAATTAAGATAAGTGCTGGGTGCACAAGGAAGGAAAACAGGTTGCCTTTAGAGACTGGAGGAGTTGTCCAGAAGTCTGCTCTGAAGAGAAGATGTTTAAAATTAAATCTGCAATGTTCATCTGAATTAAGCAGGTTGAGAACAGGATGAAGGAGGCAGGCATAGCAGCATGAACCAATACCTGAGGCAGGAAAGGGCTGGGTTTGTCAGAGTAACACAAAGGTCAGTGTGCTGGAGCAAACTGAGGAGGGTGAGTGTTTCAAGACAAGGCTTGGCATAGGAGTGGTCAGATGATTCAGGGCCTTATGAACCATGTTAATTTAGTTGTTCCAAAGTTCAGAGAGTTGATTAGAAAGAATAAGAAGAGAATTTAGGAGACAGTGTCAGAAGGTTATTGGCTTTAGGCTGGAGGCAAGAGATGGCAGTAGCTTGGACTGGGGATTGACAGTGGAACTGAAGAGATGTGGATGGACTCAAGCTGTGTTTACGAATTAGAACCAACAAAAGTTGATAGAAAGGTTAGATTGTGGTATTAGAAGAAAGGATTCATTTCAGCATCCTGGCATGAACAAGTGAATGGATGAAAGTGCTTTCCCATAATTGGGGAAGACTAGAGGCAGAATAGATTTGAGAGAGGAGCAACAGTTCAGTTTTTTGATGGGTTAAGGTTGAAATGAGTCTGTAAGCTATCTCAGTGGAGATGTCAAGTAGGTGGTTAGATACATAGTATGTGTTTATCTCTTGCTGCATAATAAATTATTATGAAACTTAGCAGCAAATCTCTATTAGTTATCTGTTGCTCTGTAACAAGTCACCCCAACATTTGGTGCTTTAAAACAACAAGTATTTATTATCTCATGCAGTTTCCTTGGCCAGGAATTTGGGAGTGGCTTAGCTAGGTGATTCCAGTCCAGGGTCTGTCATGAGATTGCACTCAAGATGCTGGCCAGGGTCGCCATCATCTGAAGCTTGACCAAGGCTAGAGGATCTGATTCCAAGATGGCTTATGCACGTGGCTTTTGGCAGAAGGTCTCAGTTCCCTGCTAGCTCTTGGTGGAAGGCCACAGTTTCTCCCCACGTGGGCCTCTCTCTAGGGTGCTTGAATGTCTTCATGACATGGCGGTGAGCTTCTCCTAGAGTGAGAGATATGAAAGAATGCAAGGGAGAAGCTGTAACACCTTTAGTCTCAGAAGTCCCACATCATCACTTCTGCCATATTCTATTTGGTAGAAGTAAGTCACCAATTTCAGTCCATACTTAGTGGGTGGGGAATTAAGCCCCCCGCTTGAATGGACAGCCACCAAATAATTTGTGAACGTATTTTAAAACCACCACACATGATTTTGTAATTGAGAAGAAAGGATTGAGCTGGAAATAAGACATTAGGAGTTTTGCACATAGATGCTGCGGAGTGAGTAGATGCGTGATCACTTAGTAAAAGTGTGAAGAGGTCCAAGACTAATCCTTTAGGAAATCTAACTTGTAGAGGATCTGCTGTGGAGGAGTGGAGGAGAAGGAAGAAATGGAATCTGGGAAGATGAGAAGAATTTTTCAGGCAGGGAGTGTTCTACTCTGTGGAAGCCTGCTGGAATGTGTATTTGACTTTCATTTTTAAGAATTTATTCTCTAAATGAATGAAGAATGAATAAATAAATGTCATGTATATGTTCAAAATTTTAATTCTAAGTATGATTATTATTGAAATGCTTATAAAATTAAGAATGGAAATCAGCATTAGGAATGCATAATAACAGAGTGGGAGGTATTGGTAAAAAATTATTTAATGTCCAGACAATAAAATGCCTATGAAGCTTTAAAAAGACATTATTAAAGAATGTGCACTGTAATAAAAACAGATTTATAATGTATTTTAAATAAATATAAAATACTATATAAGGAAGAAGCAGACAAAAATGTCTAGGAGGATGTATATAAACCTGTTAATACTGGTTATCTCTGGGCAGAGGGAAAATGGGTGATTTAAGTTTCCTTCCTTTGGTTTGTCTAAATCTTCCTTAATAACAGGGAATTGCTTTTGTAATAAAATGTTTGAAATATCCCGTCCCAAAATAAAGAAAAATAATGAAAATAATGATAGTTGAAACTCAATTGAGGGGCCTGGCATGGTGGCTCATGCCTACAATCCCAGCACCTTGAGAGGCTGAGGTGAGAGGATTGCTTGAGGTCAGGAGTTTGAGATCAGCCTGGGCAACATAGCAAGACTCCATCTCTAAAATAATTTTTTAAAGTATTAGCTGGGCTTGGTGGCTCATGCCTGTAGTCTGAGCCACTCAGGAGGCTGAGGTGGGAGGATTACTTGAGCCCAAGTTAAAGCTACGGTGAGGTATGATTGTGCCATTGCACTCCAGCCTGGAGCCTCAAAAAAGAAAAAAAAAAAACTTGATTGAGAAAAATTAAAGTACAACATTTGGCTCTGAACTTCCTGGCAGCCAAGACAAAATGATACAAAGAAGATCTCTGATCTTTGTCAAGACAGCCTGCCTTATGCCTAGTCCCCAAAGTGAGCAGAAGTGAGGCACCTTGCCCTCTAAAGCAATTTCTTTCTTTCTTTCTTTTTTTTTCTTTTGAAGGATTTCTTTTTTAAACTTTTATTTTAAGTTGAGGGGTACATGTGCAGGTTTGTTACATAGGTAAATGTGTGTCACAGGATGGGAGTTTGTTTACAGATTATTTCATCATCCAGGTATTAAGCCTAGTATCCATTAGTTATTTTTCCTGATCATTTCCCTCCTCCCAAACTCCACCCTCCAATAGACACCATTGTATATTGTTCTCTGCTATATATCCATGTGTTCTCATCATTTAGCACCCACTTAAAAGTGAGAAGTGTGGTATTTGGCTTTCTGTTCTTGTGTTAGGTTGCTAAGGATAATGGCCTCCAGCTCCATCCATGTCCCTGCAAACAACATGATCTCATTCCTTTTTATGGCTGCATAGTATTCCATAGTGTGTATGTGCCACATTTTCTTTATCCAATCTACCACTAATGGGCATTTAGATTGATTCCAAGTCTTTGTTACTGTGAATAGTGCTGCAGTGTCTTTGTAACAGAACAATTTATATTCCTTTGGGTATATACCCTGATATGGCTTGTCTGTGTCTCCACCCAAATCTCATCTTGAATTCTCAGGTATTATGGGAGGGATGCAGTGGGAGTAATTGAATCATGGGGGCAAGTATTTCCTGTGCTGTTCTTGTGATAGTGAATAAGTGTCACGAGAACTGATGGTTTTATAAAGAGGTGTTTCCCTGCACAAGCTCTCTCTTTGCCTGCTGCCATCCATGTAAGATGTGACTTGCTCCTCCTTGCCTTCCACCATGATTGTGAGGCTTCCCCAGCCACATGGAACTGTAAGTCCATTAAACCTCTTTCTTTTGTAAATTTCCCAGTCTTGGGTATATCTTTATCAGCAGTGTGAAAACAGACTAATACGTACCCACTAATGGGGTTGCTGGGTCAAATAGTGTTTCTGTCTTTAGGTCTTTGAGGAATTGCTACGTTGTCTTCCACAGTGTTTGAACTAATTTACACTCCCACCAACAGTGTGTAAGCGTTCCTTTTTTTCTTCAACCTTGCTAGCATCTGTTATTTTTTGCCTTTTTCATAATAGCCATTCTGACTGGTGTGAAATGTATATCATTGTGTTTTTGGTTGGCATTTCTCTAATGATCAGTGATGTTGAGCTTTTTTTAATATGCTTGGCCACATGTATGTCTTCTTTTATTTAAAGCAATTTCACATAAGCTACAGAGATGTTCTTAAGTCTTGGGAAAACAGAGGGCATACTTTTAAATGTAGGTTCTGTGAAGGCAGTTGTGCAGGCACAGGGTGGATTCCTATATGTGGCTTAGGGAGCTTTGTGATGATTAGGTGTAACAAAGTGGTAAAGTTTTTAGTATCTTGAGAATACAGCAGTTGGTATTCCCTTAGACCAGATTCCTTCACATCTCTGGATGACTGGGCCACACCTGATTCCTTAAGCCTGGCTGGAGTCAAGGAGTCTGTATTCTAAGACAGTTCTCCAGGGGATTCTGATGTTTTGCTATATCTGGGAATTTGTGCAGTCTACTATTCTTTTTGACCATGATGACAGTTGGGTTTTATTGAGAATTAACCATGTGGCTCTTGCTGCATGCTGATTATTATCTTTAATTCTCATAACAATTGTTTAAGGGTTGCATTTTTACCCCCTTTGTATATAGGAGAAAAATAAATTGTTCAAGACATAAAGCAGTCAAAAAGCAGTTCCATAAAGTAGTTGGGAGCTGGGTTTTACCTTATAAGGCTGTTGGGATTAAATGAGATAATGTGTACAAAGTGGTTAGCCCTGTGTCTGGCACATAGAAAACATTTAATAAATGTCAGTTTTATTATGAGAAAACATGATTCATGGATGGAGGCCCTGATAGCATCCTCAGTGCATGCATCTCACTATTCCAGTCATCTGTCCTTCAGTGTTACATCTTAGATCAGAGTTATAGGACATGTGACTGGGGACTGTTGCATTTCAGGCTTATTTTATCTTATTTTCTTTTATGAGACAAGGTCTCACTCTGTCACCCAGGCTAAAGTGCAGTGGTGTGATCATGGCTCACTGCAGCCTCGAACTCTTGGGTTCAAGTGATCCTCCCACCCCACCCTCCCACGTAGCTGGGACCACAGGCATATGCCACCACGCCCAGCTAATTTTTGTACTTTTTGTAGAGACAGGGTTTTACCATTTTGCCCAGGCTGGTCTCGAACTCCTGGGCTCAAGTGATCCACTCGCTTCGGCCTCCCAAAGTGTTGGGATTACAGACATTAGTCATTGCGCCCAGCCCATTTCAGCCTGTTTAACATTCCTTTTATAGAGCTGGAACATCCAACTCCAACTTGTAGACCAGAAATATTCCTGAATTTCTTTCCTCAGACTTATCTCAGTGGTGCCAGACTGAGTTAGGATTGAGTTTAGCTGCAAGTAAGAGAAACCCTTTTACTATAGATTAACTAAGAAAAAACTCATTTTTCTTAAGTAAGCTTCAGTCTGTAGGTAGGCAACCCAGGGCTGGTTACCTGCTCAGGGAAACTGGCAGCTTCTGTCTTCCTGGAGGAAGCAGGAAG
This sequence comes from Hylobates moloch, assembly GCF_009828535.3. Classification (NCBI taxonomy): domain Eukaryota; kingdom Metazoa; phylum Chordata; class Mammalia; order Primates; family Hylobatidae; genus Hylobates; species Hylobates moloch. Next base: position 4,869,605 of record NW_026652301.1, on the reverse strand, counting down.
GCCCAGGGCAAGATGTTCATGCCAGCCAAGACTCAACATATTTTATCAGGGAAATAATAGTTCTCCTGGGTCTTCCACCCAATATACTTCTCCCCTCCTCTTGGCAGAATTGAGCCAAATGGTTATCTCTAGTTGCAAGGTGAGGTGAATATTTTAACTGGCCACCTTGCTACAGGAAAAAAAATGGGATTAATCTTGTAAGTGAGAAGGAGAGAAAGGATGCTTGAGTAGGCAACTAGCAGTGTGTACCATAGTGAGTTCCAGCAAATAGTTCTATCTTAAATACCGTATCTAGAGGCATGATCAGAGTGAAAACAATTCTGATTCTAAAATTCAGGTTACCTGTAATTATATTCTGAAAGAATGATGGGTTGAAAATATGAATAATAAAAGACAAAATTGGAACCAAGTACAATTTCTCCATTTGTCTTGTAGGGGAATATATGAAAAGTTGAGATAAATTAATCTCTTTTCTTGAAAAAAATAACACTGAAATGGACATGAAAAATGTTTATTGCATCTGGTTTTTTTTCCTCTATGTTTTATTTCAGTAAAATACAGATAACATAAAATTTATTATTTTAGCTATTTTAAGTGTACGTACATCTTGTTACATAACCATCACTACCATCCTTCTCCCGAATTCTTTCGTTGAAAAACTGAAAATATATACCCATTAAACCAGGGGTCCCCAAGCCCTGGGCCACAGGTTGCTACCAGTCTGTTGCCTGTTAGGAGCCGAGTCACACAGCAGGAGGTGGGCGGTGGGTGATCGAGCATTACTTCCTGAGCTCTGCCTCCTGTCAGATCAGCAGCGGCATTAGATTCTCATAGGAGCACGAACCCTGTTGTGGACTGTGCATTTGAGGGATATAGGTTGTACACTCCTTATTAGAATCTAACTAATGCCTGATGATCTGTGGTGCAACAATTTCATCCCGAAACCACTCCCCCACTGCCTCCCCCACTGCCCCGCCCGTGGAAAAATTGTCTTTCACAAAACCGGTCCCTTTCTGGTGCCAAAAAGTTTAGGGATCGCCACATTAAACAACAACTCCTCACTCCTCTCTCCTCCTAGCCCTTGGCAACCACCATTTTATTTTCACTATTCTAGGTACCTCATGTGAGTGGAATCATACCATAGTTTTCTTTATGTGACTGGCTATGTCACTTAGCATACTGTCCTCCATGTTCATCCCTGTTGTAGCATGTGTCAGAATTTCCTTTCTCTTCAAGGCTGGTTATTATTCCACTTTATGTAAATATCACATTTTGCGAATTAATTGATCTGTTTGTGGACACTTGGGTTGCTTCCATTTTTTAGCTTTTGTGGACAACGTTCCTATTAACATGGATGTACAAATATCTCTGAGATTCTGCTTTCAGTTCTTTTGGTTGTATCACTGCATATGCCTTTTACTCAGATCCCGTTTCTCCTTGACATAACCCTAGGTAATGGTGGTTAGCTTACTCTTATCTTGAGGGAAATGCTAAAGTTTTGAGGAAAGATCATTCATCCAAATCTTTTTGTTTGATTCACTCTTGCTAACCTCCAAGAAAAATTTGTGATCACAAATTATATTTTATACAGTCCATAGGCTCAGGGAAGGGAGTAATTCTGGTGTTCCTAAAAGATGTCATTGCAGTGCTGCAATGCAGAAAAACGCTAGGTTTTGGGTGTCCTTAGGAAGGAGACAAGAAAGAAAACAGAGAACATTATCCTTCCTTTGCAAAGCCATGTTGACTGTGCACATGGATTACGATCTGAGATTCTGGTCTCCTACTTAAATGATTTAACAGTGGAAGGTATTCTAGTGAAGGAAACCCAAATCCTGGAGCAAATGCATTTGTTACTTTTGTAAAACTGACTAAAGTGATCAGTACTCTTCAGTCGAAAAATGTCAAAGTGGAAAGAAGACATACTTATCAGCTATAAGCTTAATTATTTCAGAAAAGCAAACATAAACTTATTCTTCCAACCTTCAACAGTTATCTGGACTTTTTGATGCTTAAAAGACGAGCAGATGTTCAAGACAAATGAGAGGAAGAGCTATTTTACACTGAAGATATAATTAGCAAGTTTGCAGTACCCAGTGATAGTATAGACTGAATTTACAAATTTTTTCTTTTAAAGGCAAATAAATGTCAGACTCACAGTAGACTATTAAATAAAGATAGTGCTGGCAGAACACTATTTTTTTTTTTTTTTGAGACAGAGTCTTGCTCTTTCGCTCAGGCTTGAGTGCAGAGGTGCGATCTCGGCTCAGTGCAACCTCTGCCTCCTAAGTTCAAGTGATTCTCCTGCCTCAGCCTCCTGAGTAGCTGGGATTACAAGTGCACACCACCACACCCGGCTAATTTTTGTATTTTTAGTAGAGACAAGGTTTCATCATGTTGACCAGGCTGGTCTTGAACTTTTGACTTCAGGTGATCCGCCTGCCTCAGCCTCCCACAGTGCTGGGATTACAGGCATGAGCCACTGTGCCCGGCCCAGAACCCTAATTTTTAACAGTGACATGAAGTTAACATGAAGGAAGTCATTAGGAAGGGGAGTGGCCTGTAAATGAAGTTTCTTGCAGTTTTGCTGAGGCAATGGATTTTATCTGTCCCCCTCGTCCAACCCTACCTGAATAAGCTTTTTAATTAAAAAATGCATTAGTAAGGCTGGGAGCAGTAGCTCATGCTTATAATCCCAGCACTTTGTGTGGTGTAGGCGGGCAGACTGCTTGAGCCCCGGAGTTCGAGACCAGCCAGGGCAACATGGCGAAACCTCGTGTCTACAGAAAAATACAAAAATTAGCTGGGCATGTTGGCGCATGCCCTCCAGGTACCTGGGAGGCAGAGGTGGGAGAATCACTTGAGCCTGGGAAGTGAAGGCTGCAGTGAGCCGTGATCATACTGCTGCACTCAAGCCTAGGTGACAGAGTGAGACTCTGTCTCAAACAAACAAACAAAAAGTATTAGTAGTTTATGTGAACTTTTTCATAGTTATGAAAATTAAAAATAAGAATATGTATTTTTCAATGTGAGACTAAACCTTTCAATTATTTTGTTTATTAACTTCCAATTTATACCCTTTTAGCCAAAGAGTTCTGTGCTTTATGGGCCAATTTTTAAACTGTGAAGTCCATGGGAAGAAATTTTTAGCCCTGAATTTTGAAGGGGAGTGCAGTGTTCCTTTCTGACTTGTTTTTCCTGCTTATTATAAATATTTATCTTGGACAAAGGATTGCATTTTAGCGGACGTGCAATTTTACAAATTTAATTATTAAAATGACTCTTCTTCCTATTTTTATGATCTTACGTTTTGTTTTTACCTTGTCATGGCAGATATTAAAACACTCCAAATAAAGACAAAAAAATTCAATATAAAAAAAACCCAAAACCACTTCCGAAATACTCCATTTTTTCTTATTTAAAAAAATGCTATTTATAGTAGTAGTTGGCATTTCATCAAAGTACATAAGCAAAGGACAGATACTCCTCATTTTTTCCCAGGTTTCGATTCTTTTTCTGAAAGCGAGTAAAATATTAGGCTTTGGAGAAAGTCTAGGTAGTTTGGTGTGATCTGTTGGTAGCATTTTGTTTTGCCTTAATCTTCTATTTTTTTCTTCCCATTTTATTTATTTATTTTTTTGACATGGAGTCTCATTCACTTTGTCGCCCAGGCTGGAGTGCAGTGGCGCGATCTTGGCTCACTGCAACCTCCGCCTCCTGGGTTCAAGCGATTCTCATGTCTCAGCCTCCTGCGTAGTGGAAATTACAGGTACGTGCCACCACGCCCGGCTAATTTTTGTGTTTTTAGTAGAGATGGTGTTTCACCATATTGTCCAGGTCTTGAACTCCTGACCTTAAGTGATCCTCCTGCCTTGGCCTCCCAAAGTGCTGAGATTACAGGCATGAGCCACCGTGTCCGGCCTTCTTCCCATTTTAATAACTAATTATTTTGCCTTAAAATACTTGAATTTATTGCAAAAGGTGTATTTTAAATGATTCAGCTCCCTCTTCCGTGGTGTTTCTGTAGTGAATAGACTGGAAGCTGGGAAGAAAGTGACCTCCATAAACACAGTTGTTTTACATTATTTCTCTCTCTGAAGAGAGAATTAGCACTCTCTTTCACTTCCAAGTGGAAAACCCACTGGACAGGCAGGTGCAAATAAAGCCATGTAACCTGGCAAGTTTCATTTTTAGAAATATGTGGGCTTTATCCAGTTTAGGAGCTTAGCTTCTGATACATTTCTGTCTCCCATCCTTTGGGATTTGGAGCTTTTTTTGTTTTTGGTTGGTGTTGGCTTCTACAGTATCTCCCTTCCTCCTAGATCCTTCCTGTCTGCATGTAAATACAGATATGCAGAAGTCTCCCTTATTCTCACCATCCTCCACCAGAGCAGACAGACCCGCAGACAGACAGACCTTGTGCCAGCCCAGTTTATTTTTTAGCTGACGAATTCTCTTCCTTTCCTACTTGTCCTCATTAAAGTGGAGAAAAATACACCTTTTACAAGATGGGTGCATTAAAGAAAAAATGTTACAGAAGGTATTACGTATTTATTACAAACTTAGAAAATATGGCTAACAAATAATAGAATATAAGAGTCACTCAGAATCTTCTGACGTACAGATACAGTGCTAACATTTTGGCTCTTGGCTTTCTGTCATACTTACACTTACGTATAAGTGAAGCACTGTGTATATTCTTTAATGACCTTTTATTACCCCTTAATACACTGTGAAAATCCTTCCATGTCTTTACATATTCATTATATGTACCTGAATATAATTTTTTTTAACCTTTTGCTTGTTTTTTTTAGAGACAGGGTCTTGCTTTGTTGTCCAGCTGGAGTACAGTGGCACAACCATAGCTTACTCCAGCCTCAAACTCCTGGGTTCAAGTGATTGTCCCACCCTAGCCTCCAGAGTAGCTGGGACTACAGGTGTGGACCATTGTGCCTGGCTAATATTATTTATTTATTTATTTATTTGAGACAGGATCTCACTCACCCAAGCTGGAGTGCAGTGGTGTGATCACGGCTCACTGCAGCCTCCACCTCCCCAGATTCAGGTGATCTTCCCACCTCAGCCACCTGAGTAGCTGGGACCATGGTGTGTGCTACCACGCCATCTGCTACCACACCTGGCTAAGTTTTGTATTATTTTCTAGAGATGAGGTTTGGCCATGTTGCCCAGGCTAGTGGCTCAAGCAGTGCACCCACTTGGGCCTCCCAAAGTGCTGGGATTACATGCATGAGCCACCTTGCCCTACCTGCTAGTATCCTTTTTAATGCATGAAAATATACTTTTAAACAGTTCTCATGGATGGACACTGGGAAAGCTAGACCCCTGTGAGAGTTTGAGCTCCTCAGTGTGAAGACCCTCTCCTGTCGGCTCTAATGTTGCATTTTCCTGGTATGAACCCTGAATATCTGACAGAGGTCTCAGTGAATTTAGAAAGTTTATTTTGCCAAGATTGAGAGTGTGTGCCTGTGACACAGCCTCAGGAGGTCCTGATGATATGTTCCCAAGGTAGTCAGAGCACAGTTTGGTTTTATACATTTTAGGGAGACATGAGACATCAATCAACATATGTAAGATGAACATTGGCTTGGTCTGGAAAGGCGGGACAACTCGAAGTGGGGAGGGGGCTTCCAGGTCATAGGTTAATAAGAGACAAATGGTTGCATTCTTCTGAATATCTGATTAGCCTCTCCGAAGGAGGCAATCAGATATGCATTTATCTCAGCGAGCAGAGGGGTGACTGAATAAAATGGGAGGCAGGTTTGCCCTAAGCAGTTCCCAGCTTGACTTTTCCCTTTAGCTTAGTGATTTTTGGGGCCCCAAGATTTATTTTCCTTTCACACTGGGCTCGCTTGATAAGTTCACCTGAGTATCCTGCTAATCTCTCACATTTTTTTGGTGCAAAGAGGAATTTCTTTCCTTAATCAATTTCTTTCTGTGCTTAAAGAAATTTTTTTTGCACTTTTTATTTTTTAATGGAGAGACACCATTCAAGTTACCAAAGTCAGAAGTTTTTGCCCTTCCCTTTCTCCTTCATTACTCTTTTTTTTTTTTTTTTTCCTGAGACGGGGTCTGGCAGTGTCGCCCAGCCTGGAGTGCAGTGGCATGATCTCAGCTCACTGCAACCTCTGTCTCCCAGGTTCAAGCGATTCTCCTGCCTCAGCTTCCTGAGTAGCTGGGATTGTGGGCACCTGCCACCACGCCCAGCTAATTTTTGTATTTTTGCTAGAGACAGGGTTTTACCATGTTGGCCAGGCTGGCCTTGAACTCCTGACCTCAGATGATCCGCCCAACTCAGCCTCCCAAAGTGCTAGGATTACAGGCGTGAGCCACTGTGCCTGGCCTCTCCTTCATTACTCTTATAATAATTCAGTAGTCTAGTCCCAGCATGGGGGTGGGGGACTTGGAGTAATATTGGTCAAAGAATACAGTTTGACAGGAGGAATAACTTCAAGAGATCTATTGTACAAGGTGATGATTATAGTTAATAACAATTTGGTGTATACTTGAAAATAGCATAGAGAGCAGATTTTAAGTGTTCTCATCACAAATAAATGGTAAATATGTGAGGCAAAAGCACTAATAAACAAAATTTTGTCTCTTAAGAGCCATAGAGTCTAATTGAGAATAGAATGGGAGGCAGGTTGTATAATAATTATCATGTCCACCCACTTCACCAAGTCCCAGCAGCAACCTTCTCTCTTCAATTCAATACCTGTTGCATCCATCTGCCCCTTTCTTGTCTCATTACTCCTCTATGCTTTCTGATGTCTAGCCCAGGCAATTCTAATAAGCCTCAAACTGGCTTACTTTCTTCCGGCCTCCCTCCCCATGAGTCCATTTTTCATGTTAATCTCACTAAAGCACCCTTCTGATCATGTCACGCTCTTGCTCAGGAAAAGCCAAAGGCCCACATTGCCCGCTCATTTAACCCCTTGCTGTGGCCTTCAGAGTCCTCTGCAATTTAACTGCAGCCTGTTCCAAAATTCAGCGGCATCACAGCTCTGATAAAAAACCACTCAGCCAAAGGAACCTCTTCACAGTTGTGTCTGGATCATGTTTTTAGGACTTTGCTGCAGCTGTTCTCTTTTCTACAAATGCCTTTCTAACCATTTTTACATGCCTCGAACATAGTAATTCAAGGTCTAGCTCAAATGCATCCTGTTCCTCAAATCTTTCCCTGATCCCCTTCTCATTTCCATCAGGACATATTTTTCTATGAATTTATGAATGTATCTGTACCTGATATATTAGTTATAATTTTCTGTTGTGTTAGTCCCTTCCCCACCCACCCCAGGCCACCGGACCACAGTTTCCTTGAAAGCAACATCTGGATCTCTTTTGGGACTGACACATAGTAGATGCTCTGTAAATGTTATTATTTCTTTGTACAATGTTTTTCACAAAATAGTTGTACAACTAATTTTTATTAAATGACTAGAAAATATAAAACTTAAGACAACAAACATAACAAAGAGTTGGAAATATTCTCAGTTCTTTTTTTTTTTTTTGACACAAGGTCTTGCTCAGTCACCTAGGCTGGAATGCAGTGGTGCATTCACAATTCCCTGCAGCCTCAAACTCCTGGGCTCAAGCAATCCTTCTACCTCAGCCTCTTGAATAAGTGGTACTACAGGCATGTACCACCACACCCAGATACTTTTTTGATTTTTTGTAGAGACGGAGTCTCCCCGTGTTACCCAGGCTAATCTTGAACTCCTGAGCTCAAGAGACCCTCCCTGGAGGCCTCCCAAAGGGCTGAGATTACAGGTGTGAGCCACTTGCCTGGTCCCCAGTTCTTATTATGTCCGTTAATTTGACTAGAAGTCTTACAAAATGACCTAAGCCAATTTGATTATGCATAATTATAAATTTTGGCTTTATTTTTGATTGGTAATGTTGGCTCCCAATGCCACTGTCTTCCTATAAGGGTCATAATAAAGGCAAGTTTCAGACCAAATCCTGCCATGAACATTGGCATTCATTAAGCAATCATTATTCGCAAGTAGGCTTGAAAAACAGTTCATACAGCCTGCATGTAAAGTTGGTAAGCTGCAGCTCTGTGTCCTTTTTTTTTTTTTTTTTTTTGAGAGACAGAATTTTGCTGTGCCACCCAGGCTGGAGTGCAGTGGTGCAATCTCAGCTCACTGCAAGCTCCACCTCCCGGGTTCACGCCATTCTCCTGCCTCAGCCTCCCGAGTAGCTGGGACTACAGGTGTGCACCACCACACCCATCTAATTTTTGTATTTTTAGTAGAGACAGGGTTTCACCATGTTAGCCATGATGGTCTCGATCTCCTGACCTCGTCATCCACCCGCCTCGGCCTCCCAAAGTGCTGGGATTACAGGTGTGAGCCACCATGCCTGGCAGCTCTGTGTCCTTTTGAAAGTCATAGTTAAAGTAAATGCAGCAATATTCTAGAGCTGTATAATTTGGTGCATTGGGTGCTGAGTTCCTGAACTGCAGCTAGTCTGAATTGAAATAATGCTGTAAATGTAATATACACCCAGGATTTCAAAGGCTTAGTAAGAAAAAAAGACTATAAAATATATTTTCAAGATGTTTTCAAATGTTGAGTATATGTTGAAATGATAATGTTTTGGAGATATTGGGTTAAATAGTACATATTACTTAAAATTCATTTTACCTGTTTTTTAATGTGGCTTTTAAAATTATGTATGTGACTTGCATTATATTTTTATTAGACAATGTTGTCTTAGGGAGAGGATTTAGTCTTATAATCAGCAGCAGATAACTAAAATCCTCTAGCCAATGGCTGAACATAGGACCTTTAGGGATCTAGCCTCCCAGACTCACTAGATTTTTATATTCTGTTTAATCAATGGTGGGGCATGTCTAGAAAATATTTTGACCAATCCTTGTTCATTGAATAACACTAAAGTCAACAGTGGGAGGATATTTCTAACATTCTAATTATGCCAATTATTAAGCCACAGTAAAAGCACATTTCTCACATTCATTAATTAACAAAGTCTCTGGTGTTGATGAAAATAAAGATAACTGATGCCTTTGTAGTGGTCCACTCTGGAGTTTAGCCTTTCTAATTAAATTATAGCTGACCTTCTCTGGAATGTTATACTGGCTTGGGACAAATATGAGCCTCTAGTGTGGTTTGCACACTGGAATATGTGTGTCTTATTGTGACCTTGGCAAGCTTTTGTAGTGGTTAAGGCCCAAGATAGCATCCTAGCTGTCTCTTTTCTTAGCTTTCCTTTCATAGTTCTTCTTTTCCACTTTCTAAAAGAAAGTCGTACCTCTCACTCTCCTCAAATTTTACTGTGCTGCATTGCTGTGAGGCATCAAACGAGGACAATTTAAGAATGCAAAACGAAGAGTAATCCTTTAAAAATTTTTTAAATGGCTGGTGCCTTGTTGCCTCCAGGGCAAGGCTTTGTGTCCAGCTGCCATCCATCCATCCATCCATCCATCCATCCATCCATCCATCCATCCATCCCTCTTTCTTAGAAAGAGAATTCTGAAGTGAGATGTTATTTGGAAACACCTATACCATGGTTTTTAAATCCAAAACCAAGTCAGACTCCTCTTGTCAGAAACTAAATCTGCTTTGGCTGATTAGTTTGACAGTGAGGACTAGTTTTGCCAATTAGGTACCAGAGGAGGCATTTTCTATTAATTGAATGAGCTAAATTTGCAACTCCTTAACAACATGCTAGAAATTACATCTTTTTAACGATTTAAATTTATGATAAATATCAGTTGTCAACTTTAAAATGTGCACGGAAATTCTTTTGGAAGTTCATGAACAAGAGTGTTTGAAGCTTCTGACTTAAACTAGTTTAACACAAGCATATTACACTTTGTATGTTGAAATCTTCTAAAGTATATTATAGACATTATATAGGAAGTTTTAAGAAGAGAAAGAAAAGATGGAAAAAGACAATCCAGAAGAGAAATGGTAGAAAGAGACTGACCCACATGGTGCAGGGGGCCCAGTGTGGTACAGTAGGCCAGTTCTGTGGCTGAGAAGTCCAAGATGGTGGCCTGTGTCATGACAGGTCCAGAGAAGGGCGTTGGAAAAGAATATTCAGTGATGCAGGATGGAGGGAGGTTTGAATGTTCAAAAAAGTAGAACAGGCAGAAGGAGGTGGGTTCTGAAAATGAAGAGGAGAGAAAGAGGGGGAGAGTCTTTGCTCCAATGATGCTCCAAATGATGGGGTATAGTAAAGAAGGCTTGACCGATTTGTTTGAGGGGATGTTCATTGTGGCCCTTAAGGTTATGGAAACTTTTGTAGATGTCTAATCCTGACAAGCTGGACACTTTCTCTTTGACCCATGAGTTTTTTGAGGTTGCATTGTTCTTTGATGCTACCTGGAGACTCTCCTGTCTGGCAGAATGGAAAGGTCAGTGCTTTAACGTATGTGGATTGCTGTTATCTGGGTCTTGTCTATCTCAAGGTATTGTATGGGCCCTGACACACAGAGGACTAAATTGAAGTAAGGAAGCAAGCCAAACTGTATTGTTAGTCCTTTTTATCCACTGGAGTTGTTGGCTTCAGAATGTTATCATTGGCTTTTACAATGCTCATTCACTGCTTGATGCTTTTCAATTTATTATTGAATTATCATATATATGTGTATTAGTCTCTTTTTATGCTGCTAATAAAGACATGCCAGAGGCTAGGTAATTTATAAAGAAAAAGAGGTTTAATGGACTCACAGTTCCACGTGGCTGGGGAGGCCTCACAATTTTGGCAGAAGATGAAGAGATGAAGGAAGAGCAAAGGGACGTCTCTCATGGCAGCAGGCAAAAGAGAATGAGAGCCAAAGGAAAGGGGAAACCCCTTATAAAACCATCAGCTCTCATGAGACTTATTCACTACCACAAGAACAGTATGGGGGAAACCACCTCCATGATTTAATTATCTCCTACCAGGTTCCTCCCATAACCCATGGGAATTAATGGGAGCTACAATTCAAAATGAGATTTGAGTGAGGTCACAGACAAACCATATCAATATGTATTCTTTCACAATATATTTTTTATTTGACTACGATGACCCAGTGTCATGATCTTAGAAGACACATGGCATACAGTGAAAGATTTCCTACATTAGCTCTATAGAAAATCATAGCATTCCTATATATGCATATGGAGAGATATTTGCATACTTATTGTTCTCTTTTTCTTTGGATATTTTATACTTTTTTTGTTTGAAAATTGCTGTTTCTTGGATATTATATTGTGTTATTCTATGAATTTATGAGGAAGATCCCTCATAACATGAGGAAAATAATGAAATAAAGTAATTAAAATGAGAAAAATATTATTTGAATAATTAGCAGTCTTGCAAGGACATATTTTTGCTGCTATTTTGACAAGTAGAACTTGTCCTGAGAAAGTCTGAAGGTCAAATCACTGGAATGGTTTTTACATTCAAAATGTTTTCCCCATTTTTTTTCCAGGCTTATACATCTAGAATTATATGTTAATGAAATAATTGCTTTTTCTTGAGATTTCTGCAGACAGTTTGTAGAACATAATAGATGTTTATTTGATAATAATAAAGTGAGGAATTTAATTTCATAGAAATTTTCTTTCATAAGTTTAGCCTTTTGTCAATCAATAAAAAGATGTTTTCTGTTGGCTTTTCATGACAGTGACTCATATCATTATGACTAATTCACTGTGTCCTAAATAATCCCTCCTTGTTCTATGACATTTCTAGCAATTTTAATGAAAATCTTCACTCCAGGACAAAAATTCAAAGTGAAGTGTTTGTATGTAAGGTTTACAATCTCTACCCCCATAAATGGAGTCTGTTTTTCTGCATTTGCAACACATATAATATGGTTGATAGAAAATATGTTGATTTTTTTTTTTGTGTGTGAAATATATTTCTAGAGGAAAGGTTTCAAACAGTGTCAGATGCCTGTAAATCTTAGAAACATTCTTTCAGTTTAAGTTTAGCCACTCTAGAACGTGCAAGTAGAAAAACATTATCTCCTATATTTCTATGCATTGTTTAAAAAAACTTGAGTTTGTTGAAAAGAAAACAGGTTAAGAGTAAATAAACTAAAATTAGAAGATAGAATTAATGATTACATTTAATTCTGAAAATAATTGAGAGTAAATCAATCATTTGGCAATATGATGTGGATTAAATGTGAAAAAGCAATTCCTGAACCCCAGCTGCTTCAGGTTAGCATGCTGTTAAACTTGAACTCATTCAGAAAGTCTTCAGGAGGTCTCTAAGTTTGGGGGTTTTGTTAGGTCGTTTCTGTGTTTGCAAAGTCAGTCTTACACTAGGATGGCTATACATTTTTTTTTTTTTTAAAGAAAATAACAAATATTAGTGAGGATTTGGAGAAATTGGAACTCTCATGTATTATGGTGAAAGTGTAAAATGATGCAGCCGCTATGGGAAATAGTTTGCTGGTTCCTCAAAAATCTAAACATAGAATTACCATATATTAACCTAGCAATTTCACTCCTGCATCTATACCCAAAGGAACTGAAATTGGGAACTCAAACAGATACTTGTACACCAATGTTCATTGTGGCATTGTTCATAATAGCCAAAAAGTGGTCAACTAGTGCTCATCTTTAGACAAATGGATAAAGAAACTGTAGTTTATACATACAATGGAATATTTTTTACCCTTAAAAAAGAATGAAGTTCTGATACAAGCTACAACATGGATGAAACCTTGAAAACATTATGCTAAATGAAATAAGCCAGACGCAAAAGGACAAATATTGTGTGATTCCACTTACGTGACATATCTTAAATAGGCAAATGCATAGAGATGGACAGTAGATTAGCTATTACCAGGGGCTGGTGGGAGTGGGGACTTATCGCTTAATGACTGCAGAGTTTCTGTTCAGTGTGATGAAAAATTTTTGAGAATAGATAGTGGTTATGGTTGTATAACATTGTAGGTGTAACTAATGCCACTGAATTTTATGATTAAGAATGACTGAAATCACAAATATTTTTATGTATTTTACCACAATTAAAAAAATCTATTAATATGCCAAAACGATTGAATTATAAACTTTAATTGGGTGAATTATATGGTAGGTGAGTTGTATGGTAGGTGTGTGGATGAATTGTATGGTAGGTGAATTTTATACCTCCATAAAACAGGTTTTTAAAAAGAGGCAGTCTTGTGAGTAGGAGGAGAGCTAGGTAAGGAGACATGAATCTTGATTTGATTTATGGCACCATCCAGCTGCATGTCATGAGGGGTAAGTCCCTGATCTCTCTGGTCACAGGACAGGATCCCATCAGGCACCCTCTTATATACTTCCTACTCCTATCCTCTGTGGCTCCGTGATAGTAAGGTGGATAGTTTTGGTGGGTTAGGTTGGTTCTCAGCTGGAACAAATATGTTCCTCTGGCCAGGCGCGGTGGCTCACGGCTGTAATCCCACCACTTTGAGAGGCCAAGGTGGGTGGATCACGAGGTCAGGTGTTCGAGACCAGCCTGGCCAAGATGGTGAAACCCCGTCTCTACTAAAAATACAAAAATTAGCCAGGCTTGGTGGCACACGCCTGTAATCCTAGCTACTTGGGAGGCTGAGGGAGGAGAACTGCTTCAATCTGGGAGGCAGAGGTTGCAGTGAGCCAAGATCACACCATTGCACTCCAGCCTGGGCAATAAGAGCGAAACTCCGTCTTAAAAAAAAAAAAAATGTTCTTCTGATGCTGAACATGATGTAAATTCTAAATGCAGTCCAGATGTGGCTGTAGACATTCTAACATCCCAAGGCTCCATAATTGCCTTCAGTTTTGGGCAGAGTGGACGGGTCATTGGGTCATGCTAGCAGAGCATGTGCTTGCTTAAGGAGGTTGATTTTTTTCAGATAATCTCGATTTTATTACAAGAACATTTTTAAAGCGTATGTTTTAACTCCATACCCTTCTTCTCTTTTATGGGCATAAACAGTTTTCAGGATTGAAAACTTTCTGAAATTTGGATTGTCTTAGCCTTATTTTGACATCATTATATGTTATAGCCCTCTGTGTTTTCTTGTAGATACCACAATTATATTAAACATGTTCTTTTTTGTGAGGTATTGAGTCTGAGGCTGAAATGAAGAGGTATTGACTAGGCTTATTCTATCTAGAATGCCCTTCCCATCTTTGCATGAACCGTACTTCATCTATTTTTCAAGATATATTTTAAAGCCTTCTTTTTTCCATTAAATTCTCTTTAACCTCCTCCTACATGGAAGTGCATTGAACACAGGCTCCACAGTCAGTTAGACCTGGTTCTCTCTGTGGCCCAGCATTTGCTGGGTGGGTGATGCTGGACAATTCATTTAACTTCTGCCTCAGCCTTGTCCTTTGACAAGTGGAGTTGTTTTCCTTTCTCTTCTCACTTCCACCATTTCCACCTCCCCTTGCCTTAGGGCAGAGAGGAGTTGCCAGCAAAAAGACTGGCAGCATTGCCTGCTGTCTCCTGCTCACAATTGCTGATGATTGGCATTTGTATTTCAATATGGTGTCCATGCTCTGGAAAGGAATAATCTGGAAAGAAGACTGGGAAGTAGATGGTTTGCCTGTGTCATCACCACATTTTCTCTGTTCTCTGGGGTGGTGTACCTCCTCTTGCAATCTTCTCTAATTTCTGGATGAACCTGACTTCGGAAGATACTGTGCTGTAGGTTTTTCCAGGAGTTTTGTTTGCTTTGGAGTTTCTTAACAACCATCATTGCCTTGGAGGATTTGTCAACATTTTGGGCTTCCTTGTCCTCAACAGATTTGCTTGTTGGGCCACACTTGTGCCTTTTCACTTATTCTCACCAGGGACTTCCTTCGCTGGGCATCTGGCTGGGATTCTTGTTGCATTAATGCACACTCAGGGGCCTCTGAAGAACATCATGGAAGCAGGTACTGGCATTTTTTTCCCTCCAATTATTGGTAATCCAGGACAGTGATATTACTTCAATTGTTCAGGCTAGTCTGGATATCAGGATCATTATCTTTATGGCAGGCCAGGTTATTATGAAGAAGCACCCAGGAGCTATGATATATACACAGCAGTACTCCATACTGCTCTTTTCTCTCCAGAAAAGGAACAGCTGGTGAGAGCATGAAGAACCAGCCCCTGGGATCGAGGAAATACCAGGAATAGCTCACTGCCCTGCGGGCTTCTTCTCTCAGAAGAAATGAGACTATAATGGCTTCACAGGTTTGATAGCCAGTGAGGTGGCACAGCATCTTGGGAAGACATAGTCCACTTGTGTTATTATTGCCCATCGGATTCATTCCCCAAGCAACTAGTTCATTGTAAACTAAAGCAAAGTATATCATTAAAAAAAAATCAACTTGTATTTAGCTTTTTACAGAGTGAAGCGAAAGTCTGTTTTAAATGTGGTTTTTAGCTTTAATAACTTCAATGTTTAAATGTGGCAAACTCACAAAAATATCATTTGAAATGTTAATTATCTAAACTTCTTGTACACTTAGGTAGTTTTGACAATTCTGAAAACTACATTTTTAATTTTAGCTTTTTTAAGGTCCTCTGAGGATGTCAGATTTTGAAAGAAACTCAGGGAGGTTAAACATTTCTGTTTGAGAGCAGTCTGTCTCCTGTTGGCTTTGTTTCTTTGTCTACATATTTATAATATTTTACAGATTATTATATAATATTTATTATTTCCATTTGACATTTTAATACATAATGTTTGAATAAATGAATTAGTGTTTGGGTGTGATTGGGTCTGATGAAACAAGAGAGCCTAATGGCATAACTAAGTGTGAGTGGCAGATTTATATTGGGAGTGATTCACATGTAGGGCCCACAAAAAGAAGAAATGAGAGTATGATCTGAAATGCTTTTGTTGCTTCCAAAATAATAATCTTTGCTAATGAGAGATTGGCTTTCTAGGGTATGTTAAATTTTGTGTTTGTGGAAGATGCCTTAATAAAATCAATCCAAGTTTAAAATCATCCAGTAAGAGATTTCTTTCTTGGCTAAAGTTCTAGGTGCTTCTTTTCTGAATAGCTGCGCTTTAGGGAACTCATGTTATGTTAGCGCCAGCCAACTGGACACTTAAATTGCTTCAAATGGTGTACTAGAGGATAATGCTTTCTCTCTGATAACAGTAGAGTTTTAGAGGTGATTTGTGTGCTTTCATAGGGGAAACAACTCCTAATTTCTCTGCCACATTTCCAGTTTAGGATTTAAATTGAGATATGTTGCTACATTCTGCTAAAACAATTTTCCATATGCATTGGAGCTGGTGAAGTGAAAACATTTTCAAACCAGTTTCCTTGAAGATTTATCAAGCAGTTTTGTTGATGCGTCTTGCTATGCTTCTTTTACCTGTCACAGAAATAAAATTCCAGGCTAGGCAGCAGTGAAAGCCTTTGGATCTGTGTGAGCATGTCAAAAGCATTTTAAGAAGAGCAAAATATTTAGAGGAAGAATTTGGAAAAGCAGCCTTAAGGGATTTAACACATTTTTCTTCTTCTAATTCAGTCTCGTGTTCATCCCTCTAATGGAGAAAGGTCATTAATGGATAAGATTTGCTAAGCCAGCAAGGGCTTTCAGAAACAAAATGGTTTTCAAAAATCCAGGCCTAACTAAGGAAAACACGGTTTGAATTTGGGAGCTTGAAAGAATACATTTAGAGAAGGCGTATATGCAGTGTAAATTATATTCATTCACTTAATATTATAGATATATATTTATAATCAAGTTATGTGTACGTTTGTTGTATTCTTACACATTTTTGTTTTGGAGAAGTTAAAATAACGAATTGGCTTGATAATGAAGATTGAAATAATTTGAGACTGTGGAAATTCTGTATAAATTTCTAGGCAGACAAAATGGCTGATCAGAATAGCATGATGGAGTTTTAGTTGTCCTGTTACTCGTCTGCTATTTTTACATGCCCGATATCTGGGCCAAGATTGTTTACCTTAATTGTTGTGATGTGGAGGTTAGTAAGTGTGTGAAATTTGTTACATTTCAATCTCATAATTGAAAAGCCACAGGCAAATTCTTATTCTTTTACTGAATTCCTGTCTAGTAGAAAATAAGATGTATGTGTGTTTGTATGTGTATGTTTGTCTGAAAAAAGGAAAATGTAAACTAGTCTTTGAAATATGTACCCCCTTTTCCCCATTTTTAACTGTATCAAGAGAATGAATGCAGAAATGTCTTTATAAACTTTGAAGTATTTTTGAAACATTTGGATGTTAGAAAATGTATCGTTTACAGACAAATAATTTATCTGTTACTTAGACTTATATTCTGACATTGACTTGACCCATAAAATAAAGACTATTGTTGAAACATTATCTTATTCATTTTTATAAACATAAGAATGGGAATCCATAAATTTGATTTCATTTCATATGTGATAAAATGGAAAGATTATTATCATTTGATAAGGTAAATAGTGCTCATTTCTTTGTCTACTTTATATCTGGGGAGAAACCTACATAGTATTAGATATTTTAATATGTTTTTGAAATAAGAAAGTTAAATGCTCCGGGAATAGGTTAAGAAAATGTAAAATGTAGTAAGATTTCTCTCTTAGAATTTTTTTCCATTTTTATGGCCACAAATTCTTAAGTTGTGTGAATGTTATCAAATTAAGATAATTTAATACTTATTTATGACCTTTCTATAATTTTTTATTCATGGGATTAAATAAAACTGCATATAACAAGATTTATAAAAATAAATCCCTTTTAAGGTAGTGGGACAAATAATTGGATTTTCCAGATGCCCTAAACACTGATTTTTTAATATTAAATTCATTTTGGTGAGGCTGGTATATCCCCCTCTTCAGGTTGATGTGTGGTGGTAGCCTTCTATTCTGAGTATAATCTCTACTGTGTCCCTCTTTGATATGAAGATGGTAAAGGGTCATTCATCGTGTAAGCAAGTTCTCTTGGTTAATAGATGGCTTACGTGGCCTTGATCAGTTAATATAAAGCTTGAAATAGGGATCGTTGCTGTCTTTGCTGTCCTTTCTTAAAGGAAGGTCACCTCTGAGCACCATTAATATCAAGGAGTTTCTTAAACAGCAGTTTTGTTTTCTATACCACTTGCTCCCTTAGTGTCTTGGAGTCGGTCTCCAATTACCTTTATGGATTTGTAAAAGTGCATTTTTTTTTCCTGAAGCTGCTGCTATATTTATTCTGGGAATGACCTTTTAATTACAAACTCTCCTTCCACAAGGGAGTAAGGACCAAAGACCACAAACTGGGTGAAGTGGTAGGTAAACCTCTAATGATCCTAGTAGAGGTTTGTGAGCAGGTCTGTATTCAATGTGGAATTGACGCTGGAGGGCCAAGCACACCTGGGCCTCCTCCATTATTATTTTGCTGCTCTGATGTGGGAGGCAGCCCAGCAGTATAAAAGGTGGCAAAGGAGGCAGGACACACATATGGATGGAGCCACACCTTTCTGCACTGTTGCAGATATGCCTTGGACAGCTTTCTGAAAGACTGGTAGAGATTGTCAAAATGCTGTTTTTGTAGGCTTTAAGCCAGCAATGACTCTTTTACTGGCTTTAATAGAAAATCGGGGAGTGATGGAAGTGTATGATTGAAGAGGTCCAATGGATATTTATTTATCTACCTTGCTTACACTTTTACTATAATCATGATAACAACGAGCTGAACACCAGCTCTTCATCAAGTGCTTTTCATGTATATTCACTAACCTTTACAATACTCTTGAAAGCTAGGTATTATTTATCCCCACTTTACAGATGAGAACTGTGAGGCTAAGCGATGTTGTAATGACCCAGGGTCACACAATAAATGGACTGGGACACTGTCTATTTGGTTCTAAAGAGAAAGTCCTTTTCTCTTTTTGTTAGCCACACGGCCTCCTTGTATGTAACCAAATCCTTCTACCCGTATTTCAAAATTCAGGGTGGTCAGTCTTTTAAAGTAACTTTTCATTTTTTTTATGGCTCAGAAAATGAATTTGTAATCAAAACCAAAGTTGATAATGGTTTTAAATTCTTCTGATTTTTCTACCTGTAAAAGTTTGTATAGGTCAAGATCATTAAAACCTCATGTCAATCTTACTGCAGGAAAATGGGTTACAAGGTTGACCATAAACCTTTACTGTCATTCTAGAGGGTGTAGGACCAGTATGAAGAGGGAGGAAGTCACAAATTCCTGAGTTTTTATTGGATAACTTTAATTTTTGTTTTTAGCATGCTGACATTTTGATTATGCTGAAATTTTACTTACACAAAATGTAGCAGAAAGTACTATGGGTACTAGCTGGAAAGTAGGGCCCTGATTTGATCCGATAAACCTGGATTTGGTCACTGATGGCAGGACTCCGGGGTTTAGGGTGAGACAGCCTGGTCCCTTGGGAAAGGTGCCCGAGCCTCCCTCTGTTGTAGGCAGTGTTGGGCTCCATAAGTGAACCGGGCAGTCATCACATTCTGCATTAGCTGCACATCATTGTGCTCAAGGAGCTCGACTAATAGGACTATTTTAAACCCTCCAGGATAGAGATAACCTTATTTGGTGCTTTACTAAAGGTACAGACTCTCATACTTTTTCCTTCTCTTTCTTTTTCCATTCCACAGATGAACACAATGACGTACAGAAGAAAACCTTTACCAAATGGATAAATGCTCGATTTTCAAAGGTAACTGAGACTTTCAAAACCTTCGATGGTTCAGATGCCTCATTCTGATTGAAGGAGTTTGGTTGGAAGTGCAGTGAATTTTCCCTAGGAAATGTCACCTAGCCGAAGTCTTCTGAGTATGCAGATACATTTATTTTTCCTTTATTCTGTCCTAAAATATGTTTAAATGGAAATTCTCATGCACATAGTTTATGGGACGCTATTGACTTTTACCTGGCCTTCTCCAGATATCTAAGGCAACAGTTAGCTGCTTGCGATTCTGCGAATCCTGGGTACATCTTGGAAAAGAATATATCATTGGGAAAAATTTTGTGTTCTCTTGGTTAAGAGGAAGATGATTTCATTTTGCCTGGTTAAAACCAAATATTATCATTCAGGCAGTCTTTCTACCCTGTCAGAAATATTTATGGATTTTTATTCTTGTGGATGTGGCTAATAATATTTATCTGCCTTGTGGTTTTTTTTTTCTTGTGTACTTCCTTAATTCCCCCCCCACCCCAAAGATCTGCTCTTAGCATTTCTAACCATTTAGAACATAATTAATGTTTTGAGCAATATTTTTTCTTAGGGGCAGAGCACCCTGAAGAGAGGAATTGTCAGTGCTATTTTCAAATCTGTTCTAATATGATTATCTGTTAGTTATTGGTGTTGGAATTTTGTGCACTAAGCCTGAGGTGGGAGGAGAGTTTTCAGGGTAACAGATTGTGTAGGACTCTTCTATAGCAAGATGAAAAACAGAAGTTTCTCAGAGAAACACTGTGGTGGTCTTTTAAATAGTATAAAAGCTATTTTAATGAAGAGTTGCTTTTCAAAATTTTTGGTTGCTTTTCAAAAGTTGTAAAGGTCAGAGAGACAAACATTGGTATTTCTTGAGGAAAAATGAGGATATCTTAAGGTTACTTTGAGTAGCAGCATAGTTTAAAAAATGCTTCACATCCCAATATTTATAGTTGGTTATTTGATTTCACTGCTTTTTGGGCTTTACAAGTTTATCTTGAGGTGTATTTTATCTTGCCTGTGAGTATGTAAGGAATGTGAAAACTAACTTTGACAGAGGGTTAAAAATATAGAGAATTAGTACATAAAGGTGCTTGCATAATTGGCAGTTATATGTGTAGAGCACATGCAGGTGTGTTTTGGTAAATTTTAATTTGTTTTATTCCAGAGACACAGGTAACATATGTGCATCTTGGGCTTGACATGAATAAAAACTTTTGAACTATTCATCTGCATGTGACCATTTTCCAGAGAATGTAGTTTTAGCAACTGGGAGTCTGGATATGAGGTGTTTTGTTCCAGTGGTCTCATGATTGCTCATATAAGTAAGATTATTCTTCCTGGTTATTCACGAGGATAACACGGTAATTGTTTAGATAGAACAAGTGAAGCAGTTTTTAGCAGCTTAATTTAGTCTTTGGGGAAGAATTGCCTTAGAACTAATTTTGAAGATTGTTTTGAAAGCATTAAACTTGGTAGACGTAAGTTTAGAGAGCTTTTGAAACTGGGTAAGTTACTATTTACCTATTTCTGAAAATGGAGAGAAATAGGTAGTAAAATAGGACATGGAAAGGGTTTGTAGAGGAAGAGAGATGACAACTGAGAAAGAATAATTGAAAAGAAATTTCTCAATATTTATGGTGGGTCATTGACACCTTTAAAAATACCTCAAATAAAAAAAAATCTGGTAGTACCAGACTAGTTTATTAAATGAACTTGATATTTAAATTTGTGCATTTATAATGTCTATTATTTTGCAATTAAATGGGGCTTTAAGTCCCATGTAAATTGTTTGCCCTGGAATGTTTGTATTTCTTACCAAGATACTAGAAAAGACTTGGTAATTTTTATCATTTTTAGTAAAAGTTATAGTTAGTTTTAGCTAAAAGGTTCTGTGTTAGTTTTTGGAGATGGTAGTTTCTAAGCTCAGCTTCTGTGTTAGTGTTTGGAGATGGTGTTTGGAGAAAAACTTCCAAAAGTGGGATGACTCTGAAAACTTTTATTTTCATCTAGCAAGAAATAAAACCTAGAAGGAATTTATCTGAGAAATTATGAAATTTGGAGATGGGAGGCTCATGGCAGTGACACTAAACATCCACATTATTTTTTCTTTCCTCTGGCTGTCTTAAGACCGTAAGTTGGATTGCTTCCAGTTGAGGATAGTGAAAGAGGGAGTAACACATTTCTAGACTGGGAGATTTCCGTAGACTCCCATGTGGCTTAACCCTTGCTGAGCTGGGGAAAGACTGTGTTCATGCCTGGTATTACTGGGTAGTGCAGAGGCTAGAACAAGAAAAAAAAAATCCCGTTGAAGGGAATGAATTTTTTTTTTCCATTGTTTAAAAATCCATGTCCTTTGGTACATTGTGGTGGGTTTTACAATGTAGTTTTTCAATGGGTCCACTACTTCCCTACAGTGTGCGTTCCTAAAGAGAGCAACAGGGCCGCTGTGCTGAGAAATCCAGACACTGATGGCACCTTCTGATATTTAGGAATTTGTTTTAAAACAGACGTTTGTCTGGATATTTCCTTTGTGGCCTGCACCCCATCAAAAGTCTCAATCAAACATCGAGTCTTGTTAATTCCAATACCTATGTATATTCAAAATTGTCCACTTACTCTATGTAGAGTGACACATCTCTTTTCCAAGTCATTGTTATTGGTGTTAGAAAAAATGGTGAGAGACTTTACAATGGGCAAAAAAACTAGTGGGTGTCCTGTTAGCTCAGGCATCTGAATTATCTCTGCCTTTAAAAATTATTTTTGAGCTACTTTACAACTAGGTAAGTTGTGGAAAATAGGTATGCAAATGGTTCTTATCCATAAAAATGAAAATTATTTGGAAAGCAGTTAATTATTACTCCTTGGATAGACCAGTTTTTGCATCTATTGCAAATCTATTTCAGTTTTCATTTTTCTTGTGTAAAACATGTGTTTTTTTAAAATTTTCCCCTGAACTGGTTGTAACACCTTACTGGGCCCCTCATTAATTAATGAGTTAAATAAAGTCTTTGACACACATTATTATCACATTGGTTTGAGAGTCATGACTTTACCTCGTTTGGAAATTATCCTTGAATACATGGACCACTGTGATTTTGTTCTTCCATTCCATGCTCCACCTTCTCCATCTCCCTTTCCTTTTTTTTTTTTTTTCTTTTCTTTTTTTTTTTTTTTTGAGAGACAGTCTAGCTCTGTCGCCCAGTCTGGAGTGCAGTGGTGCAATCTTGGCTCACTGCAGCCTCTGCCTCCCAGGTTGCAGCGATTCTCCTGCCTCAGCCTCCCTAATAGCTGGGATTATGGGCACATGTCACCATGCCTGGCTAATTTTTGTATTTTTAGTAGAGACGGGGTTTCGCCGTGTTGGCCAGGCTGGTCTCGAACTCCTGACCTCAAGTGATCTGCCTGCCTCGACCTCCCAAAGTGCTGGGATTACAGGCGTGAGCCACTGTGCCCTGCCTCCCCTTCCATTTTCAAGAGAGTATCTATGGTGTTTCTAAAGGGTAAACCTGAATACCTTTTCCTCTTCTGTAAGCTTTTTCATTGGGTGCCCATTGTCCTTTTTTAAAAAAACAAAATAAAAAATTGAAATTGTATAATTTTTGGTATATAGTGTGATGTTTTGGTCTTACTTGGTTATTAAAGCTCTAAATAGCTGCCTCCCAATTTACTCCTAATTTTATTTTACTTTCCTGTCGCTCCCTCATTATGCTGCAGTCACACGGCCTGTGCTTACCATCCCGGTGGGCCCTCCCTGGCCTTTGCACACAGTCCTTTCTCTATCTCTTCCTGGCCAGCTTCTACCCCTTCCTTCTTGTCTGAGCTTAAATGTTGCTTCCGCAAGGATCTCTTTACTGAGCTCCCAGACTAGGGTAGATAAGCTGTATACTCTCAAAGTGTTATGATTTGAAGCACTTACCATACTGTAATTTAAATAGTCGCCAGTCTTTTTTCCTAGGTTAGACATAAACTCTGTGGGTGCAGGGACTGTCTATTTGCTCATTGGCATATCTTTTGGCATTTAGTAGGTATCCAGTAAAGTATTTGTAGGCTTAATAAATGAATGACAATGACATAGACATACATTGAATATGCCTAATTCTATATGTTCATAAGCCACTTGGGGATGGTTGCATTGGAAAGAGACAGGAGTAGAGTTTAGGACTGAGTGCAACATGGCATGAATTGTGCTATGTCCTGGATATGAATACAACGCATCAGGGCTTTTGCTGCATTATTCACAAAAATAAACAAATCCAGCTATCCAAACTTTCCCCATTTACCTGACTTCTTGGAGTTATGCTGCAGTGATTGTTAACCACTTGGACTTAATGCATATTATTGTTTTATTTACCCAATACAATTCTTCACATAGGATCTAACTACTAAATTCACTGTGAAGAAAAATAAGACTTAAAACTTAAAGCCAGCACAATTCTTTTCTTGATAAGGGATTTGGTAAAGAACTTGAGAAAAATATCGGTCTAAAACCATCCTTTAATTTGTAACTGTATATGAATATATAGTAACCAAGACAGTGCTCACTCAAAATATGTATTCTTTTTGCCGCAAATCCTTGTGAACATATCATAGAGTATACAGTGCTTTGGAATTCAAGGATCCTGAGAAGTCATAGTGTAGAGTAAATTATGGCTCTTGGATTTTTAAAAGTTATGAAGAGCTCAGAAAAAGTGATTATCTAAAAAAAGCTAAAAATTAGGAAATTACACACATTTCTGGATATCCTGCTCATTTATTTATGACCTCAGGCAAATTATTAGTCAATTTTTTCAGGTCACCTGGTCTACATTTCTATAGCCATAAGACACAATTGATCATTATTACCTTCCTTATATCGTGAAGAAATATTGAGGCATTGCTGAGAAGTGTATAGGAGATGATAATTACTTAGGAATGCAAAATAAAAACCCTATCAGGTACCTCAAATTTGTGATAGTCCTGATCTGTGGATCCATGCCACACATAAACAGAAAAGGGAAAAATCATTGGCTCATTAAGCCCGCGTTCTTCCATTGTATGGTGTGTACGACTTGAGTGTTTTGCCGCTTCTAAATTTCAGAGCCTCTGGCTTGTTAGTCGGCCGGTCTCCCAAGGGAGGCAGCAAAGGCCTCATTGCTTTGCTTTGGGAAATTTGCTCTGACTTTGAGCCTGCATTTTCTTTGGCTGACTTTCAGAGCTGCTCATCTGGCAGAGCTGAAAACATACAAATTGCAGAAGTTCTTTTATCCATTTGGTGAGATGGTTCTCTAAAGAGGCTTCACAAATAAAGGTTAGGTAGAAAATATGCAAACTTAAAAATGCTGAACTTGAGTTTGTGCAAATCCCTGCTTTTCTCTTTGCTAAGACACAGATGAGCCAAGTTTTCATCTAAGTTACAATTCCAAACTTGAAATTCAAATTGACAGAACGTAAGAGAGGAAAGCCATGAAGCATTTTATATGGATTCCAATATGGGGAGCTATTAAGATGTTTTCCTTTAGGAGACAGTGAGACATTGCTTTTAGATATTGTTTTTCTACTTTTCTCATGTTGGAAGTTAATAATCACTAAAGTAGGGGTGGGAAAAGATGTGGAGGGAGATTTTACAGGAGGTGCAATAAAAGGAGCCCAAACCCTTTTCCACCTCTAGATGTTCAATCTTCTCTTTAGTACTGTAAAGAGGCTGACAGGCTTCCTGTGTGAAGATAAATATCATCTATAGTAGAGGCTTGAGCTTGAAGAGTTACACATTGGGTCTGCCATTGGTTTATTTCATGAGCATGCATATGGCAACTCAACTGATTGTTTTAGGAGCCATACACATTCAAGTGGTTCCTTAAAAACAAATGTGAATTTGTGTCTATTCACTAATACCTCTAAAAAGAAAATAATAAAATGTACTCCATATTCTTAAACACCAGCTTCCAGATATACTTTGGCTATGCTTATGTAAGCTTTGTTGTTGTTGCTGTTTGTTTTGTTTTCATTCAATTTGATTTTTTAAAATTTGATTTTGTCTCAAAATTATATTTGCAAAATGAACTTCACCTTGGTTTAAACTAAAAACAAGTGACTAAAATTAAAACTGTCAAGTATTTTTTAATATGATATGCTTTGATGAGTACTTAATAACAGTTTTGATTCAGCCTATTGGTATTTATAATTGTGAAGCAAATTTGGTAGTCTTTGTAATTGACAATCAGTTGTAGAAATTGATCAACTGGGAGGAAATGACTTTTCACCCTTCACCTAGGAAGGAGTGAGCAGGACCACCTTCCTTGTGCTTTTCCATTCAGCCTCTTGTGGCCCCACCATCTCTAGCTTCAGAGATAGGCTCTGATGGTTCAGGGAAGGATGCACTTATGCCAGGGTGGGAAGTAAGGTATCAAGAGGGGATTGCTGAGAGGTAGTGGTTGAGGGGAGAGAGTCTCTACCTATTACATACAGCAAGGAGACACTGGACCCATTTCCAGCTGTATCTGGCCTGGGAAGCTTTTAGCTGCAATTGCCACAGGTAACCATCCACCAGCCATGAGGGGAGTCACACTTACGGGGAAGCTGACATTTATTTTTGTTATTATCTGTTGGAGAAATAAAAAATCCTGCCAACACTGGTACCCCTGGATACCAACATGGAATACAGAGAAAACAATTTACAACTAAGTGTGCATGTTTGGTTAAGTGCATGCAGGCAGTTGGCTAAAGACGTCAAAGTCTGGACAGAATTTCACACAAATATTTAGTAAAGTGGGAGAAAGAACAATGAACACGTGTCTCGGTGAGAGACAACTAGATGTGCCTTGTTGTGATGGTCTCTTGTCCACCTTCTCAGCAACTCCTGTGTTTAACTTAGCTTGGAAAACTGGAGACTGGATTTATCTATTTCCTGACCAAAAAAATTGGGTCTATTTTGTTTTAAGGAGACACCCTAAGGGAAGGGAAGGAGCAGTGTAGCTGCCTCTCCTTTATATATATTGAACAAAGGGACTTTGATTTTATTTACCTTTACACTATCGTAATCAGTGCTATTACCAGTGCCTCACCCTAGTCTCACGGAAGCCTATCTTTTGAAGGACTGCGTTCTTCAAACATTTCTACTGTATTGCCAGTTGTGTATACATGGAATAACCTGTATTGTTTCCTGAGTTTGCCTACAGACCTTACCTAGTATGCATAAGGAGTCAGAGCTTTTTATTTATTTATTTATGTTATTTGTTTTATTTCCATAGGTTTTGGGGGGAGCAGGTGGTGTTTGGTTACATGAGTAAGTTCTTTAGTGGTGATTTGGTGAGATTTTGATGCACCCATCACCCGAGCAGTATACACTGTACCCAATTTGTAAAATTTTATCCCTCACCCCCACTCCCACCCACCCCCCAAATCCCCAGTCCCCAAAGTCCATTGTGTCATTCTTATACCTTTGGATCCTCACAGCTTAGCTCCCACTTATGAGTCAAAACATACGATGTTTGGTTGCCCAGTCCTGACTTACTTCACTTAGAATAATGGTCTCCAGTTTCATCCAGGTTGCTGCAGATACCATTATTTCATTCCTTTTTGATGGCTGAATAGTATTCCATGGTGTGTATATGTGTGTGTGTGTGTGTGTGTGTGTATACACACCACAATTTCTTTATTCACTCATTGATCGATGGGCATTTGGGCTGGTTCCATATTTTTGCAATTGCAAATTGTGCTGCTATAAACATGCATGTGCAAGCATCTTTTTGGTATAATGGCTCCTTTTCCAAATGCCTACCTCTGATGGGCATTTGGGCTGTTTCCATGTTTTTGCAATTGCGAATTGTGCTGCTATAAACATGCATGTACAAGCATCTTTTGTATAATGGCTTCTTTTCCTCTGGGTAGATACCCAGTAATGGGATTGCTGGATCAAGTGGTAGTTCTACTTTTAGTTCTTTAAGGAATCTCCACACTGTATTCCATAGTGGTTGTACTAGTTTACATTTCCAGCAGCGTTCCCTTTTCACTGCATCCTTGCCACCATCTATTGTTTTTTGATTTTTTGATTACAGCCATTCATGCAGGAGTGAAGTGGTATCGCATTGTGGTTTTGATTTGCATTTCCCTGATCATTAGTGATGTTGAGCATTTTTGCATATTCTTGTTACCCATTTGTATATCTTCTTTTGAGAATTGTCTATTCATGTCCTTAGACCATTTTTTTTTTTTTTTTAACTTGCTAATTTGGAGTCAGAGCTTATTCAGCCTCCAGACCTCACCTGATTGTCCGTGGAGTACGCTAGCGGCCCCTGCCTCTGGCCGCCAGGTATCTGAGCCCCACAGTGGTTTCTTATCATCCCAGATTTTATCATTACTATACCAGTAACTTACCAAAATCAAGGTAAACATTCTGTTACATGTCTGTATGACTTGTGATTCCCTGAAAGATATTACTTGGTTTGGCATGTGTTTTACAGTATTTTATAGTTCTGAAGGTAGGTGCACATTTACTGATTCAGAGTGTTCTCTGCACATTTACAGTAAACACTGTAAATCTTCGCTCTGTAGTTAATGTGGCATACTCTGTGATGACCGGCACCATCTGTTTCTCTTGTCTCTCTCTCTTCCTCTTCTTCTCTCCCTCCCTCCAAGCAAGCTTCTAAATGGAATCTTTTTCAGTTCTTAGCAACTTGTGCTGACCACCCAGAATTCTTAAAGAGAACGGCTGAGAGATCTGTACTCACTAATTGTTGAAGTGACTGGAGCACATTTTGCTGGTTTTCTGTTGTCAAGGTGTGGAAGGAACTCATGAGGCATTATTGCAGTGCCCTCATTTTGCTTTCAGTCTTCTCTGTGGAAAGCAATGCTGTGTTTGTTCTTTTACCACAGAGTTGAATCATGAAAGTAAATACTAAATATCATACAGTCTTCATTTCATTGATTAAGCTACACATTTTATAATTGAGATGAGCCTAATTTTATCGTTTTACTTAATCTTGACTAGAGACAGCATTCTTTTTAAAACATCTATTATTTGTTTTATGCAATAATACATAAACTTTGTAAAAATTAGATAAATCAGTAAATCCAAAGAAAATTGTTCAAACTACTTTTAATTCCACCACCAAGAGAAAGAGTGTAGCATTTTGTCGTATAATGGTTTAAAAATGTATTATCATATAAATATCATTAACTAAGATGATGTACATAGTGCTTACTGATGCATTATTGATTATTAAGAAATTGAAGAATTACAGGAATGTCAAAGATGCTACATTTGTGTCAGTGTTGAGATTGGGGTTCATGAGTTAAAGATTCTAATTTGAAAAGATTTAGAAATGTTGCATTAAATTATTTCTTTTTGAATTTTTAAATTAACCAACTTCTTGCAAAAAACAGATGAGGAGGGGGAGAGAGAGACCATAAAATTTACAATGTTATTAGATGCTTGGACATCATTTTGAACTATCAGGGCATCAGATTAATCTCAGATTAATCTGAGGAGAGTGTGAATATATTATGGTATATACACTATATATGTTTGTGTATATATATATATACTATACACACACACACACATACACACACACACACACACACACACACACATAGACACACAGTAAACAATGGGACTAGTAATTGAATTAAATAGAGTGTCTCAAATCCTGTTTTGAAAATAGGGGGGCCGGGCGCGGTGGCTCACGCTTGTAATCCCAGCACTTTGGGAGGCCGAGGCGGGCGGATCACAAGGTCAGGAGATCGAGACCACGGTGA
>NW_026652301.1:4793239-4840221 GCF_009828535.3 Hylobates moloch | reverse complement strand
AAAAAAAAAAAAAAAAAAAAAAAAAAGAAATAGGGTGTAAATAAATAATAAATAATCAGTGTCAAAGGGCTCAAATTTGTTATTCGTTTGTAAGATGACACTCAGCAGACATGTTACTTTTGAAAGCATTTAAAATCTGTTATCTTCCAACTGTTTTTATTATATGTAGTTATAACTTGATTGCTTATAATGGGTTTAGGTAAGTCATAGGACGGATTCTGTCTCCCTGCTATATCTGTTTCTTTGTACAATTTTGGCAGCACCAAGCTAGATTTGCAAATTCACCTTAACGTGTTTGCCATATTATGTTAGTACTGTTTTTTGCTTAAATCTACAGTCATGTGTCGCATAAAGATGTTTCAGTCATTGATGGACCACATATATGATGGTGGTCCCAGAAGATGATTATGGAGCTGAAAAATTCCCATAGCTTAGTGATGCTGTAACTGTTATAAGGGCATAGCACAGCGCCATTTACTCAAGTGTATTAGTCTGTTCTTATGCTGCTACTAAAGACATACTCGAGACTGGGTAATTTATAAAGGAAAGAGGTTTAATTGACCCATAGTTCCACATGGCTGGGGAGGCCACAGTGAGAAGCAAAGGAGGAGCAAAGTCACGTCTTGCATGGTGGCAGGCAAGAGAGAGAGCATTGCAGGGAACTAACCATCAGATCTCATGAGACTTGTTTACTATCGTGAGAACAGCACAGGAAAGACCCGCCCCCATGATTCACTTATCTCCCACTGGGTTTCTCCCATGACATGTGGGAATTATAGGAGCTACAATTCGAGATTTGGGTGGGGACACAGCCAAACCGTATCATCAGGTATTTGTGGTGATGCTGTTGTAAAGAAACCTACTGTGCTGCCAGTCGTAGAAATGTCTAGCACGTACAATTATGTACAGTACATAATACTTGGTAGTTATAACCAACAACTATGTTACTGGTTTATGTATTTATTATAATTTTATCATTATTTTATTTATTTATTTATTTTGAGATGGAATCTTGCTCTGTTGGCCAGGCTGAAGTGCAGTAGTACAATTATGGCTCACGGCAACCTCTATCTCCCCTGTTCAAGTGATTCTTCTGCCTCAGCTTCCTGAGTAGCTGGGATTACAGGCATGTGCCACCATGACTGGCTAATTTTTGTATTTTTAGTAGAGACGAGATTTCACCATATTGGCAGGGTGGTCTCGAACTCGTGACCTCATGATCTGCCCACCTTGGCCTCTCAAAGTGCTGGGATTGCAGGTGTGAGCCATTGTGTCTGGTCCATTATTTTAGAGGGTACTCCTTCTACTCATTAAAAAAAGAAAAAAATTAACTATAAAACAGCCTCAGGCAGTTCCTTCAGGAGGTGTCCCAGAAGAAGGCATCAGTATAGGAGATGACAGCTCCAAGTGTGTTATTGCCCCTGAAGACCTTCCAGTAGGACAAGATCTGGAGGTGGAAGACAGTGATATTGTTGATCCTGACCCTGTGTAGGCCTAGGCTAATGTGTATGTTTGTGTCTTAGTTTTTGACAAAAAAGTTTAAAAACTAAAACAATACAGTTTTAAAAATTGAAAAAGGCTTATAGAATAAGGACAAAATGAAACAGAATGTTCTTGCACAGATGTGTGATGTGTTTGTGTTTTAAGCTGTGTTATTATCAAAGAGTCAAAAAGTTAAAGAAATTGAAAAGTTTATAAAGTAAAAATGTTACTGTAATCTAAGGTTTATTATTGAAGAAAGAAAAATATTTTAAAAATAAATTTAGTGTAGCCTAAGTGTACAGTGTTTATAAGGTCAACAGTAGTATACAGTAATGTCCTAGACCTTCACATTCATTTACCACTCACCCAGAGCAATTTCTAGTCCTGTAAGTGCCATTCATGTTAAGTGTCCTATACAGGTGTACTATATCTTTTCTTTTTTTTCTTTTGAGATGGAGTCTCTCTCTGTTGCCCAGGCTGGAGTGCAGTGGCGCAGTCTTGGTTCACTGCAACTTCTGCCTCCCAGGTTCAAGCGATTCTTCTGCCTCAGCCTCCTGCGTAGCTGGGATTACAGATGTGCACCACCACAACCAGCTAATTTTTATGTTTTAGGAGAGACAGGGTTTCACCATGTTGGCCAGGCTGGTCTCCAACTCCCAACCTCAGGTGATCCACCCGCTTCGGCCTCCCAAAGTGCTGGGATTATAGGCATGAGCCACTGTATCCAGCCTAAAATCTTTTGTATCATATTTTGACTGTACCTTTTCTGTGTTTAGATACATAAATACTTACCATGTGTTACAGTTGCCTGCATTATTCAGTACAGTAGCATGCTCCATAGGTTTGTAGCCTAGGAGTGATATGCTATACCATCTAGCCTAGGTATGTTGTAGGCTATTCCATCTCGGTTTGTGTAAATATACTCTATGATGTTTGCACAATGATGAAATCACCTAAGGATGCATTTCTCTGAATGTATCCCTGCCCTTAAGTGACTCATGACTGTATTTGGAGTCTGAGTGCCGTGAAGTCAAGAGCTGCTTTCACCAGCCTTGGTTTTCACATACTGTATGACAGAAAGTAGGCACTGATCTATCTCTCTACTGGAAAATCTAAGGCCCAATTCTGCTT
The DNA here is from genome assembly GCF_009828535.3 of Hylobates moloch. NCBI lineage: Eukaryota > Metazoa > Chordata > Mammalia > Primates > Hylobatidae > Hylobates > Hylobates moloch. The sequence continues at coordinate 4,837,608 of NW_026652301.1, read as the reverse complement.
CTGATTTGTTATTGATACAAAGATTTAGAATTTCACTCTTTTAAGAAATCCAAACTGCACTTTCTAAATCTTACTTTCTTATTCAATTTTTTATCGATTTTTTTCTATTACTACCACTGTTGCTGAAAAACATGATCTGTGATAGAAATATTAATAATTGTGCTTTGGGAGTTTTGAAGTAGGGTAAGAATAATACAGTATCAGATCAGAGAGAGGGTGGGACCAGATCTCACAAGATTTTTATTTGGAGTTTGGATTGGATTTGCCTGTAATGGACGCCCATTAGGGTAAATCAGGGAAATGACACAATGTGGTCTGCACATTAAAACTGGAATTATTCTGGCTCTTACGTAGAAGCAAAGAGATCAGTTGGCTGGAGCTGGAGTTCAGGCAGTAGATAATGGCGGTTTGGGCTAGAGTTGACACAATGACCATGGTAAGAAGTGGTCATGTTTGGGATGTGTTTTTGGAAGTGGAAGCACAGGGCTTGTGGGTGGGTTAGAGGTGGAGAAGTGAAAGGAAATGAATCAGGAATGACTCCTTTGTTTTTGGCCTGAGCAAGAGTCATTATTTCTTGACATATGATGTATTTGCAATTAATCATATTCTGTAGTCCGTGGATGTGTGTGTGTGTGTGTGTGTGTGTGTGTATGCGTGCATATTTGTGTGTGGCCTTTCTCCAGAGTTGACCAGTTCCTTAAGGCATTCCTCTTTGATTAATCCTATATTTCACCTATATGTGGTCATGCTCTATGCAGAAATTGCTCATTGGTTACCCTATGACCTGGTGTGCCTGTAGACAAGATCTATTTGTTTAGCACAGTGTTTTAGGAAATTACAGTTATCAGGAGATTATACATATAAATTCAGATTTCCATCTTCTTTTTAAAAATGAGAAGTTCTGCCCACAGTGAACCTGAATTCCCATATGGCCGCCCTTAGCTAGAACTGAGCAGGAGCTGCCACTTGAGCCTGCAGAGCCAGGTGATTCTCCAGATGTGCCTGGGGCCCATCAGGTTTGCTTCCCTCAAATGTGTCATCACTGCAGTTGTTTGCAGCCCCTGCTCCCCTCTAGACCCCCCTGGCTTCTCTCCGTGCATTGTGATGACCGTTTGCCTTTGTGCTCTAACATTTTAAAATCCAGCAGCAGTAGTGTCCCAGCTGCAAGTATGAATGCTGGTCTCACTTGTCAAAATGGTGATGGTAGAGGGAGATGAGACTTGGGGACGGCCAAAGCTGGCCACACCAGGGCTGTAGTATCTGTCATCTAGAGTCGTGTCATGTGGTTGTTTAATTTTTTTAAAGTTAAATGTGACCCAAGGCTTATATACCCTTCAAGTTCAAGACTGCTCATTTATACCATTTTGTATTTATTGAAAAACTATGGAAACTCTCTTGAGAATAAGGAGAATGACCTGAACTTGGCATTTCTGCAGGGCCAAGCACAAAGGAGGTATTCACTAAATATTTGTCCAAATGCATTATTCAACTGTATTCTCTTTGTCAGAGAAGTCTCTGCAAATGAGTCTTTGCAAAGAGTTCAAAATCAAAATAAGAGGTTAACTGTCAGGATGAATCAGTTTTTATTTTTATTCATAGATGACTTCTGACATTTCCAAGCTGTTTCGCAGAGTGGATCCCAAGTTTACAGCTTGTGATACCAAAGCACCAGACACGCTTTAAAGTGGGTACTAGGAAAAAATAGTCTGAATTTTGAATTCATCAAAATATAGTATATATCTTGTTGCTCTCTTTGGGAGGCTACTAAATATATCCCACCCACTCCAGTGATTAAATATTTTTTTCCCTACATATCCCAGTCCAGTGATGAAATATTTTCTTCCCTATCTGTCCTAGTCCTGTGCCTTCATAATTTTAGTAGCAGTATAGCACAGATGTTGAAAGCATAGATTTGGGGCCAGATCCTAAATCTATGTGGTATCAGATCCTGGTTCTGCCTCTCATTTGTTAAGTCACCTCCACATCAGTTTCTTCACCTGTAGAATGAAGAAGATGATGCTGTTTTTCTCGAAATACTATTAAAAGGAAATAAATAATACATCTAAATAATACAACTAAATCTTTATAAGTCTCTTAGAACATATCTGATACATAGTAAATGCTTGCTATCATTATGTCTGAGAACATTTCATATTTCTAATGCCTGTTTCTGTATGGCCTATGAGCTAAGAATGGTTTTTACAGTTTTAGGTGGTTGCAAAAAAATCAAAAGAAGAGTAATATTTTGTGACGTGGGAATTATGTGAAATTCAAATTTTAGTGTCTACAAATAAAGTTTTATTGGAAGGTAGTCATTCCAATTGGTTTATTTGTTTATGTATTGTCTATGGCTGCTTTTACTTTACAACAAAAGGTAGTTAATTGTTTTTGATGAGATATGTTCCTGCAGGTCATCATATGACATATTAATGAAACCTGAGACTTGTGAGATCTTTCTCTGTGAATTGACACTACCATGTTCTCATGTTCAGGGCCTGCTTTTGCCTTCCTGCCCGAGATGAAGAAGTGCTTAGTTGTTGTCTCAGTCCTTTCAGATATTGCTGATATTTTACTACACTTTTCTGCCAATAGAAAACACTAAAGTTATGCTTGTAATATAGTCACATCAACCATTTAATGAACATCTGTCATCTTAGTTTTTAACAGGTAAACAAATAGATGCAGAAAGGCCAAGTAACTTGCCCAAAATTCTATGGCCAATAAGAGGCCTCTTGTTTACAGATGAGGTCATTGATGGTCATCCATAATTATTTATAATATGAATAAATATTTACAGTTCTTTTTTTTTTTTTTTTGAGACGGAGTCTCACTCTGTCACCCAGGCTGGAGTGCAGTGGCGCGATCTTGGCTCACTGCAAACTCCGCCTCCCGGGTTCCCACCATTCTCCTGCCTCAGCCTCCCAAGTAGCTTGGACTACAGGCGCCCGCCACCATGCCCGGCAAATTTTTTTTTTTTTTGTATTTTTGGTAGAGATGGGGTTTCACTGTGTTAGCCAGGGTGGTCTCGATCTCCTGACGTCGTGGTCCACCTGCCTCGGCCTCCCAAAGTGCTGGGATTACAGGCATGAGCCATTGTGCCTGGCCTATATTTCTTTTATATAATGCTGTTTTTTTTTTTTTTTTTTGGTGTTGTTGTTGTTTGTTTTTTTGAGACAGAGTCTTGCTGTGTTGCCTAGGTTGTAGTGCAATTTTCCTGCCTCAGTCTCCCAAGTAGCTGGGATTACAGGTGTGTGCCACCACACCCAGCCAATTTTTGTAGTTTTAGTAGAGATGGGGTTTTGCCATGTTGGCCAGGCTGGTCTTGAATTCCTGCTGAAGTGATCCTCTCGCCTTGGCCTTCCAAAGTGCTGGGATTATAGACATAAGCCACCACGCCCAGCCAGTTGTTTTATATTATATTATTTTTTGGAAAGTGGAGAGTGGATTTGAGAATGGTTACAGGCTGCCCAGGTGTTATATTAGCTGCCCTTGCCATCATCAGTATTTTCTAAGATCCTTTCTATGCCTATATAACCCCATTTGTTTCTCCCATGCGCTTTACCTATATGATATATTTTTGCTATGCCTAAGACCTGAAAGTGAATTTGGTTATTTGTTGGCTATTTTGCAGAACTGTACTTCTGGTTGGGTGGGGGAGGGGGATTAGAGGTAGGCAGGTGACAAAGGCCACTTCTACCCATTGCTTTTAATGACAGTGGGTAGCAAGTCCTCAGGGGACTTTCCCCTCAAGGGGAAATTACCCCTTACCCGGCTTCCTGAAGCTCTGCCTCTGGAAAGTGGCCCCTGCATCTTGCACATCTCTGTATTATTTTGATTGATGGAGAAAATCTCTTTGTCCCTGAATCCATCGCTGCCTGTGAAAAATGCAGCTGGGAACAGAAAAGCAGCTTTGTTTCAGATATGAATAAGTAACAATCTATTCTTTACTGATTCTGTGGTGAAAACTTTACTGCACTTTCCCTCATCTGGAGTATATGAACAATGAAAAAGGCACATCTAAAAATTATGAGTTGGCTATACCGAATACTTATTTAAAAACAGATAGAGGGAAGGGAACAAGAGTTGAAAAACTACCTACTGGGTACTGGGTTCACTACTTGGGCAATGGGATCATTCGAGACCCAAACCTCAGTGTCACACAACGTACCCATGTAACAAACCTGCATATGAACTCCCTGAATCTAAATTTTTAAAAAGATAAGTAAATTATGCCTTGTAAAAAACTAAATAAAGTCTAGTTCAAGGGTCAACTCCTGTCTGAAGCCTTTGCCCACTCCCTGGCTTGCAGTGGTCTTGGGGTCTCTCTCTCCTGTATGCTCCTATAGCACTAGCACACTTTTCTATTCCAGACCTTACACATCGCACTGTAATTATTATTTTCTAAAAAAGAGTATCTCTTCCACTGAATGGTAAGCTGTTGAGTGTGCAGAAATGTGGAATCTTTATTCATCTTTGTAATTCAGGTCTCTTCAGGCACATGCACGTGTGCATACACAGACACACACACACGCACAATAAAAACAGATAAGGAATCACGAGGGAAGGAAGGAAGGAAGGAGTAATGCCAAATTTTAGGAAACTTCAGAATGGCTCCTTCTTCCCTCTCCTCCATTTCAAACTCAGAGTAAAGTTTTGCTTCATATGAATGATATGTATGTATTTTTTAAAGTGAGAAATGAAGAAGGTAAAAGAAGTATTGGTTAAAAAATATCTATTATTGACAGGAAGTGGGACTGTTAATCTTTGTGGAGATTTTATTATACAAGGCAGTAATTTGATACAAGATAATACAACATTTATTAAATATTACATTGTATTCTATAGTTCTCAGGGCATTTTCTTATAATATTCTATTATTTGATCTTTACAGTGACTTTTGATTTAAAAGGTTAGGTAGCTGAGCCAGGTTCACCAGGTAGTTAATGGTCAAACTGGACTTAAAGCCGAGGCTTCCTGATTTTCTATGCGGTGATCACCCCATTGCATAATAATTCATCGTATCACAGACAGGCAAGGATCTACCAAACTTACAGTGAATGGAGTGAGATTTTCTGGCATCAGACACTAGAGCAGGATTATCTGTAGGAGTTGATGCTATTTATCCGGGACAAGAGTTTAGGAATTCTATAAGCTTTATCAGTTAAAATCTTGGACTGGTACTAGTTTTAAGCACAAAAAGTATTAAATTGTTAAGCCCAAAGTGCCTTAAGTGTTAAGAAATTAATAACCAGAAATACAGACTGAACACTTCAGCCCTGAAATTGATGACCAAATCACGTGCTCCCATAATGGAAAGGCTGGAAGACATTGTCATACCGTGATGTGAGATGCAGTGATGAAGTGACAGTCCTCATACTTTTAGTTGGCCTCTGCACCCAGATGTTGTAGGCTCATTTACATTTTAATGCATCTCCTTATCATTGCTTTCTCAGGAACATATACCATACTCAAGGCCTATTATTTTGTCGTTCATTGTTCTTTCTTCCACTTTACTGTATATTTGTGTGAAATTATGTCCAGACTTTGTAGTTTTGTTTTTTTTTTTGAGATGGAGTCTTGCTATGTTGCCCAGGCTGGACTGCAGTGGCACGATCTTGGCTTACTGCAACCTTCACCTCCTGGGTTCAAGCAATTCTCCTGCCTCAGCCTCCCAAGTAGTTGGGATTGCAGGTGCCTACCACCATGCTCAGCTAATTTTTGTATTGTTACTAGAGATGAGGTTTCACCATATTGGCCAGGCTGGTCTCAAACTCCTGAGCTTGCCTCGGCCTCCCAAGTGCTGGAATTACAGGCATGAACCATGATGCCTGAAGGCCTATCAATGTTAATAACAGCTTGATTTGCTTTCTTTGTAAGGAAAAATGCAATTTATTTCAGCTTAAAATATTCTTTATGGGATTTGAAAATTTCTGTATTTGTACTTGTTCTTTCTATAAAAGACAAATTTGGGCCGGGAGCGGTGGCTCACACCTGTAATCCCAGCACTTTGGGAGGCCGAGGTGGGCGGATCATGAGGTCAGGAGATTGAGACCATCCTGGCTAACATGGTAAAACCCCATCTCTACTAAAAATATAAAAAATCCGCTGGGCACGGTGGCGGGTGCCTGTAGTCCCAGCTACTCGGGAGGCTGAGGCAGGAGAATGGCGTGAACCCTGGAGGTGGAGGTTGCAGTGAGCCGAGATCACGCCGCTGCACTCCAGCCTGGGCGACAGAGTGAGACTCTGTCTCAAAAAAAAAAAAAAATTAAAAACCCCAAAAGACAAATTTGGATAGTCTGCAGATCATCCACAACATTTTAATTGAACAAAAAATGAAGCCACTCATTTATTTGCCAGGTATATATGGAGTTTCTGCTGTTGGCATACCCCATATTTTATTTGTGTTTTTCTTTTACAGAGTGGGAAACCACCCATCAATGATATGTTCACAGACCTCAAAGATGGAAGGAAGCTATTGGATCTTCTAGAAGGCCTCACAGGAACATCACTGGTGAGCAAGTCATCTTTGTAAACAATGGAGGCTCCAGTCATTACTGATACTTGATGACCCACTGTGGGTACCCATTAAAGTGAAAGTATCCATTTTACTTTACGTTCAAATGTAAAGGCTGAAATTGAGAACATTTTTAACAAAGCATTTTAATGAGTGCTTTGATACAACAACATTTTGGCTCTTATGAGGGCTCTGTTTTTATTGAAGATAAAATTACCTTAAATGTTTATTGCTCTGAGACAGCCCAGGATGAGAGAGTTACAAAAAAGAATGGATTTATAGAGAGGACACAATGTTTGGAACAGTAGAGTCTGGAGACAAACACATTTAAAAGTTAAATATTTTTTAAAATAGTTGTTAAGGGTGGGCGTGGTAGCTCACGCCTGTAATCCTAGCACTTTGGGAAGCCGAGGTGGGCGGATTGCTCGAAGTCAGCAGTTCGAGACCAGCCTGGGCAACATGGTGAAACCCCATCTCTACTAAAATACAAAAAATTAGCTGGGCGTGGCAGCATGTGCCTGTAATCCCAGGTACTCAAGAAGCTGAGGCCAGGAGAATTGCTTGAACCCAGGAGGTGGAGGTTGCAGTGAGCCGAGATTGCGCCACTGCACTCCAGCCTGGGCAACAGAGCGAGACTCTGTCTCAAAAAAAAAAAAAAAAGTTGTTAAAAACTGTGACATCTATTTTTTATTCAGATTTTCAGGATTATATTTTGTTGATTTATTTTTTAAATACAACTCTATTATTTTATGTGTAGGGTACTCCAAACTCATGCAGAAAAAACTGCCAATGACGAGGATGCATTTATGGGAACAAATGTTAAGTCTAGAGGTAGAATTACTATCATAGTACAGACAGATGTACTCCTGAAGATGAATTTCTTTCTTGCAGAAGTGTGGGATGTCATTCTCTCCCTCTGCCCTCCAGGTGGTGGGTAGACAACTGTTAGACAGGCTGATCCCTGTCTCAGATAAGGTTCCCTGGCCAGTGAAGTAGAAAGAAGCTGCATAGGTTATCTTTCCCCAGATGGGAATTCCCTGCCTTCCGAGGGCTCTTGCAATGCTACCTGGAGCCTGGGATGGTGCCTCTGAATCCTCCTTGCTCTGTTCACATCTGTGCAGAATAAAGAGGACACAATTTCTCCAAAATCCTTCTGCAGCCAGACCAGTTGAGAGAAAGGAAGCTTTGTTCATAGAGCACTGGTTTCCAAACTTGTCTGCACATTAGAACTACAGGCAATCTTTTAAAAATCCCAAGTCCCGACCACACTCTAGACCCATTAAGCCACACTCTTTGGAGGTGGGGTTGGACAGAGGGATTGGTGTTTTTATGAAGCTACCTACGAGATTTCAATGTGCATGCAAGTTAGGGAACTGGTATATTAAGATGTTGTTAGTGGAGGATTTTCATACTGTAAACACCAGCTTCCAGGGTGGTAACCTGAGACCTCAGCCAGAGCTCCTGCCTCTGAGGGGCCCTGCACGCTGAGCTGCACTTCTATGTATATCTCAATGTTAGTGTTAGTCAGGCATATGAAGGGACAATCAGTTTTACTTGCTTTTGTATTTTATTTTCCAGCCAAAGGAACGTGGTTCCACAAGGGTACATGCCTTAAATAACGTCAACAGAGTGCTGCAGGTTTTACATCAGAACAATGTAAGCGTGTAATGTGAGTTTTGGGGGTCTGTGCTGCCATCTGCATTATTTATTGTGAAACTCACCAACTGCTTGATGTATTGGCATCCACTGATTCTGGCAAACATTTTTTCTTATGCGAAATGTTGAACTTTTTCTGTGAGTGAAGAAACGGTCATGTGCTTTTTCTGAGGGCTATATTGATCTGTGGTATAAATAATACATTTTTGAGATTTAAGCTTACCTCAATGAAATTTCTCTTATCTCTCACTTATACTGCTGTCCAAATGTGCTAAAATAAAAACCTGGAGTTCTGTGAAGAAATTGTCTTAAAAGTGTTTTTGTTTTTGTTTTTTGTTTTGTCTTAATAGGTGGAATTAGTGAATATAGGGGGAACTGACATTGTGGATGGAAATCATAAACTGACTTTGGGGTTACTTTGGAGCATCATTTTGCACTGGCAGGTGGGGAAATTTCCAGTCACTTTTTAATAGAGATGGAAAATGTATTGTTTGTCTTTTAGTTTCTTAAGGCTGCCGTAACCAAGTACCACAAGCTGTTTGGCTTGAACAACAGAAATTTGTTGTCTCCCAGTTCTGGAGGGTGGAAGTCCAAGATCAAGGCATCAGCAGGGTTGGTTTTTCCTGAGGGCTCTGAGGGAGACTCTGATCTAGGCCTTGCTCCCAAATTCTGGTGGTTTGTCTGCAATCTTTGCAGTTCCTTGGCCTGTGATAACATAGCTCCAGTGTTGACGTGGTGTTCTCCCTGTGTGCATATCTGTCAAATTTCCTCTTCTTGTAAGGACATCAGCCATATTGGATTTAGGGCCCACCTTACTCCTGTATGACCTCATTCTAACTAGTGACATCTGCAAGACCTTATTTCCAAATAGAGCCCCTCTCTGAAGTACTGAGGGTTAGGACTTCAGCATATTAATTTTAGAGAACATAATTCAACTCATAACAATTTTCAGTGGAAGAGGCTGACAAAATGCCCTATTTTCCTGGCACAGGAAAAAAAGTACCTACCTTTCTTATGTTAAGTTTTAAAAATTGACATAATTTCATATCTAGAAAAGTTGCAGGAATAGTTCAAAGAATTCCCAAGTACCTTTCACTCACATTTCCTAAATGTTACCAGTTGTCTATATTTCATTTGTACTCTCTCCCAATCTGCCTAAAATATTTAGTGTGTATTTTCTAAAACCATGGCACTCTCCTAAAAACAAGGACTCTCTTATGTAAACACAGTAGCATATTGGTATAATAATATGAATTGTAAAATATTGATATTTAAAATGCCATTTATTGATTATTAAATATGAAAACTTAATATATAATTATTAAAATCAAGAAAATAACATTGAAATAATACAATTATGTAATCCACAGATCTTAAGATTTTGTCAGTTGTCCCAATAATATCCTTAGTAGCAAAAGAAAATCCGAGATCATGCACTACATTTATTTTTCATGTCTCTTTAGTCCTCTTTAATCTGTAAGTTTTTGAGTCTTTGTATTTCATGATATTGATATTTTTGAAGAGTGCTGGCCAGTTATTTTGTAGAATGTCTCTCTCAGTGGGCTTGGGCTTGGCTGAGCTTTCCTTATGATTAAGTTCAGGTTGTTCACTTTTGTCAGGGACGTCACAAAAGTGACGTGAGTTCTTCTTAGTGCATCATATCGGGGACAGGTGATGTCTATTAGTTCTTTTTCTGGCAGTGTTAACTTTGATTGTTTGGCTAAGGTGGTATTTACCAAGTTTCTTCCCTGTAAATTGACTACCCTTTGTTATTAAAAGTATCAGGTGGGGATATACTTTGAGACTGTATAAATATTTAGTTTTTATCAAACTTTTATTCATTAGTTTTAGCACCGATTCATAATTTTTGCCTGGACCAGCTATTATTATGATGCTTGATAGACAATTATTTTCTAATTTCATTAATCTTTCTACATTAGTTGGCTTTCTACTTGTAAGGAAGAGCTTCCCCTTGTTTCTTGTTTCTCTATCTTATCTCTCTCTTCATTCATTTATTCATTTGTCTATCAGTATAGATTCATCGACATTTGCATAGGTTTATAATCTTTTACTAGTACTAATTTCAGTGTTCAAGTCATCCTGGATTTGGCCAGTGTGAGCCCCTTAAATTGGCTCCTGTGTCCCTTAGATAGATCTATGTCATTCTTTGAGCACTTTCATAAAACATATTTAGTAATTTAGAATAATAATATAAAATGTTAGTTCTAGAGTATAATTGTGATTGCAATCAGGAAAGATACTTTATTTTGTAGTCACTCAAAAGTTTTTCCTTTCTCATTTTTGTAGAAAATAAAATTTTTTTAATTGAAAAGGTCTTTGTAAACATAGTTAAAATGTGACTTTCTATGACTATGAAAGTTATGTTCATTGTAACCAAACATAGTACAAGTGTTGCTTAAGATACAGAAAATACAGTAATGTATAAAAGTGAGGTTAAAAATCACCTGAAATTCTAGTCCCCCAAAATAATCACTGTTAAAATGTATTGCTCCAGTGTCTACAGAAAAATCTGAAGTAAAATGAATGCCAGTTACCTGATCCATAATGGTTAATTAGTGCAATATTGCTTTTTCAAGGACTTCAATGAAGTAAATTGAAGTAAATTATTGAAGTATTAGTTATAAACAGGCCTGGTTTCCCTTACATAGGTGAAAGATGTCATGAAGGATGTCATGTCGGACCTGCAGCAGACGAACAGTGAGAAGATCCTGCTCAGCTGGGTGCGTCAGACCACCAGGCCCTACAGCCAAGTCAATGTCCTCAACTTCACCACCAGCTGGACAGATGGACTTGCCTTTAATGCTGTCCTCCACCGACATAAGTGAGACATTACTCTGTCTAGAAGTGGGCTTTACAAATTCGTGTCTCCTCTCTGTCCCTTTGCTGCCACCACTACTCCCTGAAGCCCCTTCTCCAGTCCCACTGCTCTCCTTTCTGCACATGTTCTACCAAAAGTTTAAGAAAAGAAATACCAGCTGGGCGCGGTGGCTCACGCCTGTAATCCCAGCACTTTAGGAGGCCGAGGGGGGCGGATCACGAGGTCAGGAGATGGAGACCATCGTGGCTAACACGGTGAAACCCCATCTCTACTAAAAATACAAAAATTAGCCGGGCGTTGTGGCGCTTGCGTGTAGTCCCAGCTACTCGGGAGGCTGAGGCAGGAGAATGACGTGAGCCCAGGGGGCGGAGCTTGCAGGGAGCGGAGATTGCGCCACTGCACTCCAGCCTGGGCGACAGAGCGAGACTACGTCTCAAAAAAAAAAAAAAAAAATCACGGAAGAAAACTACCCATCAAGTTTTTATTTCCTTAGGACTTAAATGCCACAATACAAGGTCCATCGTTTCTCCTGCATATTTATGAATTTAAAAAATATGAAATAATTCACATAGTTCAACCCCACTCATTCAGCACTGAGAATGTATACAAAAACATTGTGTTAGCTTTTCTTCTCATACCGAAAGTAAAACTGTAAATTCAATGCATTCCCAATTAAAAATAGCCAAATTGTCTTTAATGAAACTTGTGAACAGATTCTAATTATATAAAAGACGAGGCCCAAGAATAGCCAGTAGACTTCTGAAGAAGAACCAGGCTGAAATACTTTCCAAAAAGAAACCAAAACTATGAAGCTATATTAATTAAGACTATGCAGTACTATCAATATACACACCCATATAAGCTGAACCATATGAAATTGCCAATACGTGAGTGTTTTTGCTATATAAGAATGGTGTTTTCATATGGTTCAACCTAATAAAATTAAGAACTCAGAAATTGCTCCATTACACAGGAAAATCTGATATATGCTTGAGCTGACATTGCAGATTAATAGATGGTTTGGACAATTGATTACCCATATATAAATACATGCATTGGATCTTTACTTCACCACACTAAAAAAAAAAAAATAATTTCTACATGGATCAGGGATTTAAATGCCAAAGGCAAAATTTGTTATGTTTTATTGTTGTTGTAAGTGATTACTTTTCTCAAGTTTCATTTCCTCTATGTTTTTTTGCTGGTATGTAAAAGTGCAATAGACTTTTCTGCATCTTATATCTGGAAACGTAATCAGTTCTTACAAATTTTAGTGAGTTTGTCCCTGCAGATTGTAGGTTTTTTGGGGGAGGAGGGATTAGAATGTCCTAGAATTATGATCCTTTTATTTCTTCTGTTTTCTTTTTTGTTCTCTGTTGTGCCTTGTCCTTCAATGCAATGTTGATTTGAATTGGTGATAGTGGGTAGAATTTTTGTTGTTGATAACAAAAGGAGTGCTTTTAGTGTTTTACCATAAGAATGATATTTTTTGTAGCTTTTTTGGTACACTTTTTATGAGGTTAAAGAATCCCTCCCTGCCAGTATTCACCCACTCCTCCTTTGTTAGTTTAAGGAGATTGCCCTAGGTTTCTGGTTGGTTAAGGGATTTTTATCAAGAAACTGTAGAATTTTAGCCAATATGCCTTTCCATTTATTAATTAATTGATTCAACAAATATGTGTGGGGTGTTATGTGCTAGACACAGGGTATACAGCAGAGAACAAAACAGGCAAAAAATCTTAGTTCTCCTGGAGCTTATGTTCCAACAGAGGGAGACAGACAATAATAAAGTTGTGTAGTATATAGAAATAGTACACACACTGAAGGCAAATACATCAGACAAGCGCAGAGGAGGCACCTGGCATAGGAGAGGCCAGTGGCTGCAGTGACCTGAGTTGGGGGAGTAGTGGGAGATGAATTCAGGGAGGGAAGTGGGGGAAGTGCATCTCAGAAGGTGGATGGGTCTAACATGCAAGAACAGACACAGAATAAAGAAAAGGATTAACTTTTGGATAAGTCAAAGCAACAATAATGTCCAATTTGTGAGATTAAGAGAAAATCAAGATAGAAATGAAATACAGTGCTAGACAATATAGTAGCATAGAAGCGGGGGATTGGAGGGAAACTCTTCCAAGGCTTTTGTTTTAGGAATATCCTGAGAACAGATGAGAGCTGGATTTTGTGTTCTGCTAATCTTGATCTTTTAATTGAAGAATTTAGTCCATTAACATTGATTGTGATGATTTATATATTTAGATTCATTTTTACCACATAGTGTGAGCTGCTTATTTCTCTTTTCTGTTTTTTTACTATCTTATCTCTTTTTGTATCGATAGGTTTCCCCTTACCCCCTTTTCTTCTTCTACTCCTTGGGAAATATTATATACTACTTATAGTCTTAATGGTTACCACAGAAAATAGCAGTCCTATTTAGCTAATACAAGATCCTTGGAAAGTATTATCTGTTATTTTCATATTTGTGAATTAATTTCAAGTATATATTTGACAAGCCTTTGGGATATAAAAATAAACTCAAAAAAACCTCACAAATAAAAATAATCTAAAACTAAAATGTATTCGATTATAACGATGCCTACTTTGTTTCCACATATTTTCTCTTCACTGCATTTTATTTGCATGGTTTTCAGACCTGATCTCTTCAGCTGGGATAAAGTTGTCAAAATGTCACCCATTGAGAGACTTGAACATGCCTTCAGCAAGGCTCAGACTTATTTGGGAATTGAAAAGCTGTTAGATCCTGAAGGTATTGTTCAGTGTTTAATTTCAACCTTGATATTGCTTTACAATTTTGCATTCTTGAAAAGCAGTATTTCTTTGTCCTTTTTAAAATGAATTATGAGACTTGAAGAACCTTTTCCTTTTTGGAGTATAGGTGCAAGTCATTTTATTACTGACAGTTATTAATACTTTCGTACTTAGCAATTTGTAGGATCTTTTTGGTAGAAATTTAACTACAGCACTGGACAATAGTTAATCTAAATTAAGTAAGAGTTAAAGTTTTAAGAAAATGTAATTATTAGATAAATTCAGTATCTGGTTAGTCCATTAAAATGCATTTTTATGTAAGCTTCTTGCATATGATGTAAAGACTTTAGTTATAAATGTTGCAGGATTGAATTCTAGACTTATTTTCATAGTATGAATAAAGTCTGTATCTTTATCTTAAATGGTAACATATGGTAGCTTATCTTTGGCCATTTTGGGGAGGCTTTTAGGGAAAACTTGAAAAAATGAGATACTGAACAAAAATAAGTAATCCCTTTTGCCTTTGTCTCATATATTATGAAGTGGCAATTTACTGGTATTGCAAAGATTATATATTAGGTATTGTTTATGGGTACTAAGGAGAGTTATTTTATATCTAATATTGAGCAATTCACATATTTTGGACACCTAATTTAAGCTGGTTCTTATATTCTTCCACTTTTAGATGTTGCCGTTCAGCTTCCTGACAAGAAATCCATAATTATGTATTTAACATCTTTGTTTGAGGTGCTACCTCAGCAAGTCACTATAGATGCCATCCGTGAGGTAGAGACACTCCCAAGGAAATACAAGAAAGAATGTGAAGAAGAAGCAATTAATATACCGGTACAGGTAACATTTTATTAAGGTGTTTGGCTTGCCATATTTGGTTTCTCCTAGGTACTAGATAAAAACACTTTCAGAGGGTTTTTTTCTTGACTGAGAACATCTTGGTTTCTCAGCTTACATTTGCATAAGAAGTTCAGCTTAGCAGTTAGCATTCTGTCACATACGTGTAATAGAAAAACATAACTCAATGGACTTTATTAAGAAGGAAAATACCTTATTTCACCCAGCAAAACTGGGCTGTTGATCATGCTGCTGCATGACATGTGAGAATCTATGTTTTCACATCATCTGGTTGCCAGCTTTTATTTCTGTCATGTGCTAAAGATGGTTTTTCTCATATCAGCCTAGTTTTTTTCTATGTACTAATTGTCTTTCTTTTTTTGCCATTGAAAAAAGATTTTTTTTCCATCATATATCTCACAAGGGCTATCAAAATTTAAGCCTTATTTTCCCTTTCTTTAGGTGGAGTAATGTGTGGTAAACTACTTGGTGAGCTTTTCATGAAGGGATTACGATGATTTCATTCATCAGGATATAAATGAATTTTTAAAGAGAGAAATAAAATCATAATTTATTTTCTTCCTTAGTTATACTGTTTGAACCAAACCATATTTAATCTCATTCTGTTTTAGTCTAGCCAGTCCTTATAATTCATAAGATGAGAGAATCTTAAGAATTGGACCTTAGAAGTCACTTGATTCAACATTCTAGTGACCAAGCAACCAAGACATACATGTAGATTTCAAAATTATAAGAACTACATTTCAGAGAGAAAGAAAGCGTGGCTCTGGACCTTAAATTCATCCTGTTGCTACTTGTTTTGGGTTGTTACTTAAACTCTCAATCACAGTTTTGTCTGCAAAATGTGGTTAAAATCACCAACTTCATAAAGATAATGAATTCAAAGTGTCTAAAATGACGTTAATAAATACTCAACAAGCAACAGCTATCATTATTATCATTTTTCTTCTTGATTTGTTTTGGCATTCTCATTTAACAGATTTCTTCAAAAAATATTATTTAATTCCCATATTATGATACTAGTCTTGAATTGACATAGCATCTTTGTTTTCCTTCCTCTGAGATTCAGAGAATTTACTTATTATTTTAAATTTTCTTTGGGTAATATGTACCAATCCTTTTATTTCCTCCATTTCAAAAATAGCATGATTTATAGAAAAAGAAAAAAATTTATTGAAAAGAAAGGATTGAGAAACGAGGCCTGATTGTGAACCCAGGGCTCTCTTTTGTAGTGAATATCCAATGATGCTGAGGAAAATTCCTAATTTACTATAACTGAAAAAAATGCTAGGAAGCATTTGTCTCTAAAAGTGTAGTTATTATTCTACATTAATAATGCACCTTTTTAGTTGGCTCAGATGATCTTCTGAGTTTGTTACAGGGTTTTAGATTCATTTCCTTATTGCATTTTGTTAGAAGGGGGAGATATTTTATTTAGTTATTATAGTTAAGGACCTTCTCTCTTAAAAAGGAAGGAGACTTCATTTACTTTTCATGATGTGTTCATAAAATAATCACTTCTGTTTAGGGCTCAGGGTGTCATGATAAGAACTTCAGAAAGCATTTGCTATTTGATTAAGTGCAAGTGTATTAACACTAACCTCTTCATTTGCAAGCTTTCATTAGTGTCTTAGAGACTGAATTACGTTAATTGAAAACTAAAATGTGATCAAATTTTAATCATCTCTCTGACATAGCTTGCCATCCGCTACTCTCCTAATAGCCAGACTTCTTCTGCCCTGTTCTTTCTACAAACATACGCTGGTGGTCAGTGAATAATTCCTGCGTTTCTCTTTAAATATCCATGAGTTGAAAGTTTCCTTATGTGTTTGAATTAATACCGTCTGAACATTTGTGTTTAGATAGTGCCTTCCTTCTCAACCTCATGGATGCTGGTGCCTATCTCAATGACCTTTGGCTGGTCACTAACTTTGCTTGTTCTTAGATATTCTCATTATAGTATAGAGGTTTGGAGCTAAATGATCTCCAGGGGTTATTTTAGCTCTACAGTTTTAGGATTTTTGGTCCATAACTTAACTCATTTCTCTTTCTCTGTCTTTGGCACCATCTGTCTTTTAATTATCCACTGTTTCCACTCTGTGCTGATTGGTTCATTTCTTAACTCACATATTCAGTTTCTTGGATTCTTCAAGCCTTCCTCCAAAATGTCTTTTGTGTGTGTTTTCATTTTATTCCAGCCTTCATACTCATTAAAGACTTCATTTTCTCCTATGGTTTACAAGATGTGGCCTACCTCTGCTACTCTGCTCTGCAGTTAGAGTGGACTTTTTCCACTTGTCCCCCAAGATTCTTGTTCATGCAGGTTCTCCTCTGTTAAATGCTTCTCCACCCACCATTGTATGGCGGGCTGCACATTTTTCCTCAGTTTAAATGGAGCCTTTTCAGAGAAGTCTTTTCTGATTAATCTATCAAAATACAACTCTCTGTCTCTCTCTCTCTGTCACTCTGTCGCTCTGTCTTGGTTTCTTACTATCACAGTATTTTTGTAAGCTGTGTTAAGAATTTTAAATTGTATCTTAAGAGCACTGGGAAAGCCAGTGGAAGGTTTTCAGCAGGTACTACATCTTATGATGGGATTACATTTTTGAAAGATCATTCTGGCTGCTGTGTGAGAAATGGACTGTGGATTGTGAAGGCGAGAGTGTTTGGTGGGGGAAAACAGGAAAGTAAAGACACTTGTTAGCAGGTATTCCAGTTCAGAAGATGGATGTAGGTGGTCGTGGAAATGGAAAGATCTGGATGGATTTGAGATAAGTTTTGAAGGAAGGTCAAAATTACTTACGTATTAAATGTGGAAGATGAAGGAGAGAGAAGCCGGGGCTGGCTCCCAGGTTGGTAGCTGGAGTACCTAGTTGCAGGGAGGAGCCATCTACTGAGATGGAGAAGCCTGAGGAGGAACAAGCTTTGGAAGAAAGTGAAGGGTTTGAATATGGACATGGTTTAATATGCCTAGGAGGCGCTGAAGTGGAGATGTGAAAATAGTGGGGATATGAGAGTTTGGAATCCAGACTCCTAGGTGGTTCTTTAAATCCAATAGGAGTAGATCAGATTACTCAGACAGAGTATATAGAGGGGAGAAAAAAGAGCCTAGAACTTAATTTTGAGGAGATTCATTACTTATGAGTCAGCAGCTGCTGTTGAACCAGGAGGAAACCAGGGCAGTGTCACAGAAGCAGGGAAAGAAGCTTCTGAAAGCTGAAGTTGCTCAGCCTTGAGGAGTGCTACTGAGGGCTGAAGCAAGGAACATGGGTGGCCAGCTCTTTGGGCTTACAAATCTGGTTTAGATTTGTTGTTCGAGCAGTTATCATCAAAAATACTCTAGTTTGTTGGTTAATTATATGGTCACCCTGAAGATGATGCTAGAAAGGTCCGTTTGGCAATGGGAAGGTTATTGATGACATTGGTAAAAGCCTTTTCAGTTGAGTCATGGGGCAAATAGCAAGTTGAAGTTAAAGAGAATGTTACCAAACCGTAGCTGTTAAATACCTGAGCATTTTTTGTATTGTTCTCTATACATTTCTGTACGTTTGAAATATTCTACTTAAAAATTATGCATGAGAGTTGATAAAGTAGAGACAGAATGTAGGCAAGTCTTAAAGAAGTCTTGCTCTGAAAGGGAACAAAAGAACTAGAGAGAGTCAATTTGGTTATAAGCTCTTAAAGTATGTATGGAAATACTCAGTTATTTAGAAAGAGGTTGAAAGAAATTTATTCCATGAGCCCTAAAAGGCCATCAGATAAACCAGAGGGCAACTGCCTAAGAAAAATACAATCAGTACAACAGCCTGTGTGGCTGTCTTTTAGTGTCTAAAATGCAATGCTAAAATGCAGTTCAGCAAAAGCAATTTACCTAAGGGTCAAAGCAGAATTCTCACCTTTCTTTTTCTTTAAATTACAGGAAAGTCTTAACACGTTCCAATTCCTCTACGAAACTTTCTTGACTGTTTTAGCCTTTGTTGAACTCAAATATCATGCCTTGTTGGGACCATGGCATTTACTTTTCTAATAGCTGTTTTTCAATTTCTGTTCAGAAGTGATTCATGTGGGTTCTCTGTCCCTAACTATATTAGAATCTCCTTGAGTACAGAATTCATGAGTGCATGCTGCTTTTATACTCTTTGCTACCCTAGCGCACTTACTGCATGCTTCTGACTCATTCATGGCAGTGCCCATTTGGCTCCTGAGAATTGGATTAGTGCCTAAGACAGAGTGGTGTCTACTTTGGGTTCGCCATACACTGTGAGTTTGCTGAACACCTCTTGATTTCATGATAAGTGTGGGTTTTTCTTGGCATCGTTTTTACAGAGTACAGCACCCGAGGAGGAGCATGAGAGTCCCCGAGCTGAAACCCCCAGCACTGTCACTGAGGTTGACATGGATCTGGACAGCTATCAGATAGCACTGGAGGAAGTGCTGACCTGGTTGCTTTCTGCCGAGGACACTTTCCAGGAGCAGGATGATATTTCTGATGATGTTGAAGAAGTCAAAGACCAGTTTGCAACCCATGAAGTAAATATCTGTAGTTTCTTAGCAGGGTGTGTCCCCCATGGGACCTGAGCCTTAATCAGGGACTCTACTCTCCTATTTGTTATCTGCCGAATTCTGTTCTTTGGAAAGGTCAATGGTTTATTTCAGGAACAGTGATATTTAAATAGTGCTTTGTTACAAAATTGGTATGGGTGATTAAACTGTGCTTCAGAATTAGATTTTAGATTTTAGTCTCCTTGTGTGTTTTGGAGAGCCACTGATGAAAATCATTGCATAGTACTGCTCAGTTCTGAAGTGCATTGTTATATTTCAAAGGCAAAGGAGTGAACCAATACACCAAATCTTTAAGATTTGAGTGTTCCCTAGGAAATGATTATTCTTTTTAATTGCATGATTAAACAAATGTCATACCCAGGGTTCCTGTATTTTTTTATATCATAAAAGTTTCCTGCCCCTTTGAGGACATACTATATTGCAGCATAGTGAATTTCACTATATGGAGATTTCTTTTGGTTAAATTTTTCTTTTGTATCGGTATGTTAATTGACAGATCTTATTTATTGTTTTGGATAGAAAATAATATAAGTGGTAATATCTTTTAAACAGTTCCTCTTGGGTGAGTATGATATTTTATTTTATATATATATATATAATTTTTTTTTTAACAGAGTCTTACTCTGTCACCCAGGCTGGAGTGCAGTGGCGCGATCTTGGCTCACTGCAACTTCTACCTCCTGGCTTCAAGCGATTCTCGTGCCTCAGCCTTCCAAGTAACTGAGACCACAAACATGTGCCACCACACCTGGCTAATTTTTTGTATTTTTGGTTAGAGACGGGGTTTCACCATGTTGTCCAGGCTGGTCTTGAACTCCTGGCCTAGGTGATCCACCTGCCTCAGCCTCCCAAAGTGCTGGGATTATAGGTGTGAGCCACCACACTCGGCCTTTTATTTATTATATTTATTTAGAATTCCATGTTCATGATCAATGAGTAGCATAGTCAGCATTTACTTTAAAATAGCTGGTATTATCAGATGCAACATTCCTTGCTTCGAGCTATTTCTCTTTTAACTTATGGCAGGTGTTTATTCCTATTTTCAGAGCTTAAAAAATGGGGTCAATGTCTATTTTATTTGTGCTCTACTAGGCTACCTTTTTCTGCATCACTGACATTTAGGTTAGGCATTAGCAATTTGTTCAGTTTTCTTTCTTTCTTTCTTTTTTTTTGCACTGAGTAGCTCACAAATTATAACAATGTCCCTTTCTAGGCTTTTATGATGGAACTGACTGCACACCAGAGCAGTGTGGGCAGCGTCCTGCAGGCAGGCAACCAACTGATAACACAAGGAGCTCTGTCAGACGAAGAGGAATTTGAGATTCAGGAACAGATGACCCTGCTGAATGCTAGATGGGAGGCTCTTAGGGTGGAGAGTATGGACAGACAGTCCCGGTGAGTGGAAAGCCAAGAAATGCACTTAATTCCACAGGCTGCTTTGCACAGTTGAGCTCTAGTAGATGTCTGCATGTCTGTGAAAGCAAGATGATTACAGAACTTGCCTTGGAAAAGTAAGACTCTATGGGAAATATTGCTGGAATTCTGCATGATCTTTGTTTCCCCTTTGATATGTTAGCCATACCAAAAGGTAAAAGTTGGAATACAGAACTTAACAAAAAGGGAAAAGAGGACAGGCGTGGTGGCTCGTGCCTGTAATCCCAGCACTTGGGAGGCCGACGCGGGTGGATCACTTGAGGCCAGGAGTTTGAGACCAGCCTGGGCCACATGGCGAAACTCCGTCTCTACTAAAAATACAAAAATTAGCTGGGCATGGTGGGCCACGCCTGTAATCCTAGCTATTTGGGAGGCTGAGGTATGAGGATCGCTTGAACTCAGGAGATGGAGATTGCAGTGAGCTGAGATTCAGCCACTGCACTCCAGCCTGGGTAACAAAGTGAGACTGTTTCCAAAAAAAGGAAAAGACATTTCATATGGGCAGTTACTTATTTGCAATATTAAAATCAGCTAAACATTAACTTGGTGTGAAGACAGGACTATGTAGCATTGATCTATTTTTCCGTTTTGTGACTTTTATTTTAAAGCTTTCTCATGGTTTATTTTATTTCATGTATTGTGTCTTAAGGAGCAAACTGCATTCATTGCCACTTCCGCCTATTTAATAAGCAGGAATTCCTGATCGAAGAAACAATGATTCTGATATGAATACAGGGTGCTGCTATTTGCATTCTTTGTCTGCATTTAAGGAACTCCATTTAGGAAAAAATAAAAGTTTACTTTCCTGGCTTCTATATTTAAAGACTAAATGCTACCTTGAATGTTTAGACAAGGTGTCTTCCCTTGCCCTGTATCTCCGGTGCCCAGAATGTATATTTGACTTTGCAAAGGGAAAAGGCTTGTAGGAATAATGTTGTGCTCCCCACGGACAGGCTGCACGACGTGCTGATGGAACTGCAGAAGAAGCAACTGCAGCAGCTCTCCGCCTGGTTAACACTCACAGAGGAGCGCATTCAGAAGATGGAAACTTGCCCCCTGGACGATGATGTAAAATCTCTACAAAAGCTGCTAGAAGAACATAAAGTAAATCTGTCTCATATTTCTTTTATACCTTATCAAATATGAAAGAGCAGCACTTAGCATCTCAGAGGCTGATGACGTCTATCATTAACATGAAGTTGGGACACTTCTTCAGGGTTCTCTTCATTTAGCAGCTCACAGGGTGGAATTGATGGGGATGAGACATTTCTGAGCCAGGGATAAAAGGGCAGGGTAAAACTTTATATGTGATGTGCAGTTTTCTTATGAAAGTACGTAGCTTTCATACAATTGGAGAAGGGTTCTTTTGACCCTGTAAGTGGCTAAGAACCCAAGCATGTTGTCGTTCACGTGGTGTGTGGGTGAAGAGCAAATTCTTCGTCTCTGATCCAGGAAAGCGTCAGGGCCTTTAAGTTAGGAACCAAAATTGCGTGGGCAATTTAATTTGGTCACAAGTTTAGGAGATAAACTTTTCATAGTCAAGAAAAGGAAAGATAGAATAAAATTTGCTCTCTGTAAATTGAAGACTTTTATTGATCAGTGAAACATTGAGGTAACTGATATGTAAAACTTTAGGGATACATTAAACACAACTCTGAGAAGCATTTGAGAACATTATTGAGAGTGTTTAAATAAATTTTCTTTCTTTTCTTTTTTTTTTGAGATGGAGTCTCGCTCTGTCACCCAGGCTGGAGTGCAATGGGAAAATCTCAGCTCACTGCAACCTCTGCCTCCTGGGTTCAAGCAATTCTCCCACCTCAGGCTCCCAAGTAGCTGGGACTATAGGCGTGTGCCACCATGCCCAGCTAATTTTTTGTATTTTTAGTAAAGTTGGGGTTTCACCATGTTGGCCAGGCTGGTCTTGAACTCCTGAACTCAAGTGATCTGCCTGCCTTGGGTTCCCAAAGTGCTGGGATTACAGGTGTGAGCCACCACGCCCAGCCTATACATTTTCTGTACACATGTATCCAATTGACTATGCTCTTCCCATGGAAAAGGTGAGAGAATCTAAGGTGTCCATAGTTCCTTAACTGCTTTACTGGGTAGCTAATCAGAGTAACTTTTGACTGTCATGTAGCATTCTACTTATCTCTTTATACTGTCCTACACTAGATAAAATGATCTCTGACTTGGTTTATTTAAGCGCTGGACTTTTTTGCTTTACCACTTCTACATTTTTGTATTAATTCCTAGTATGGACACTCAACTCCTTTATGCTATAAATTCTGAGGGAGGGCCAGAACTTGAATAAAAGTGGTGATATCTCCATTTGCAGTCTGTTATAACACTGCATCCTCATCCTCAAACTGCCTTTGTTGATAATGGAATGTAAGGATGTATAATAGGATTAGTTTCATTAGTAGAACACTTGGGTAATGATTGGAAATTTAAATATGATGCCTCATTAACTATCCTTAATTACTATTGACAACTGAGTGCATTTTAGATAGGTAAATGGGAAAGTAGAAATAATGGTTTATCTTCATTTTTTTCTCTAGAGTTTGCAAAGTGATCTTGAGGCTGAACAGGTGAAAGTAAATTCACTAACTCACATGGTGGTCATTGTTGATGAAAACAGTGGTGAGAGTGCTACAGCTATCCTAGAAGACCAGTTACAGGTAAGGGTGCTGTAAAGTTGGATAATCCTGAGGGACCTGTGGTCTGAGACCCAATTACATATTGCCCTTGTTCTTCATGTCCTTTCTCATTCTTTATCCAGAAGGGTAGAAAAACCTACCTTTGGTTGTACTTCCCAGTTGGGGTTCTACAGTGTGTGGGCTACAGGAGTACCCAAGTATTGATTCCTTTACTTCAGCTCTTGGGGTGAATGAGTGGGGTTGGTTGCAGTCCCCAGCTTCCTTGTGCATAATGACAAGATTTGGAAGCACAGTGTATTAGTCTGTTTTCACGCTGCTGATAAAGACATACCTGAGACTGGGAAGAAAAAGAGGTTTAAGGGACTTACAGTTCCATGTGGCTGGGGAGACCTCACAATCATGGTGGAAGGGAAGGAGGAGCAAGTCACATTTTACATAGATGGTGGCAGGCAAAGAGCGAGAGCTTGTGCAGGGAAACTCCCTTTCTTAAAACCATCAGATCTCATGAGACTTACTCACTATCACAAGAACAGCAAGAGGAAGACCTGCCCCCATGAATCAATTACCTCCCACTGGGTTCCTCACTTGAAATGTAGGAATCGTGGGAGTTACAGTTCAAGATCAGACTTGGATGGGGACACAAGCAAACCATATCATTGCGCCCCTGGCCACTCCCAAATCTTATGTCCTCACATTTCACAACCAATCGTGCTTTCCCAACACCACCCTCAAAGTCTTAACTTATTTCAGCATTAACTCAAAAGTCCGCAGTCCAAAGTCTCATCTCAGACAAGGCAAGTCCCTTCTGCCTATGAGCCTGCAAAGTCAAAAGCAAGTTAGTTACTTCCTAGATACAATGGGGGTACAGGCAAAGAGTAAATACATCTGTTCCAAATGGGAGAAATTGGCCAAAACAAAAGGGCTAGAGTCCCCATTCAAGTATGAAATCTGGTGGGGCAGTCAAATCTTAAAGTTCCAAAATGATCTCCTTTGATTTCATGTTTCACATCCAGGTCACGCTTATGCAAGAGGTAGGTTCCCATGGTCTTGGGCAGCACTGTCCCTGTGGCTTTGCAGGAAATAGCCCCGTCCTGGTTGCTTTCATCGGCCGGTGTTGTGTGTCTGTGGCTTTTCCAGGTGCACGGTGCAAGCTGTCAGTGGATCTACCACCCTGGGGTCTGGAGGACAGTGGCCTTCTTCTCACTGCTTCACTAGGTGGTGCCCCAGTAGGGACTCTGTTTGGGCCACATTTCCCTTCTGCACTGCCCTAGCAGAGGTTCTCCATGAGAGCCCCACCCCTGCAGCAAACTTCCGCCTGGACGTCCAGGTGTTTCCATACATCCTCTGAAATCTAGGTGGATGTTCCCAAACCTCAATTCTTGACCTCTGTGTACCTGCAGGCTCAACACCACATGGAAGCTGCCAAGGCTTGTGGCTTGCACCTTCTGAAGCCATGGCCCGAGCTGTACCTTTGCCCCTTTTAGTCATGGCTGGAGCAGCTGGGATGCAGGGCACCAAGTACCTCCGCACAAGGCATGGGGACCCTGAGCCCAACCCACAAAACCATTTTTTCCTCCTAGGCCTCTGGGCTTGTGATGGGAGGGGCTGATGTGAAGACCTCTGACATGCCTGGAGATGTTTTCCCCATTGTCTTGGTGATTGACTTTTGCCTCTTTGTTACTTATGTAAATTTCTGCAGCCAGCTTGAATTTCTCCTCAGAAAATGAGATTTTCTTTTCTATTGCATTGTCAGGTTGCAAATTTCTCAAACTTTTATGATCTGTTTCCTTTATAAAACTGAATGCTTTTAACAGCACCCAAGTCATATCCTGAATGCTTTGCTGCTTAGAAATTTCTTCCACAGGTACCCTAAATTTTCCCACATTTTTCTGACTTCTTCTGAGCTCTCCAAATGTTTCCAACCTCTACTTGTTACTCAGTTCCAAAGTCACTTCTACATTTTGGGGTATCTTTTCAACAGCACCCCACTCTACTGGTACCAATTTACTATATTAGTCCATTTTCATGCTGCTGATAAAGACAAACCTGAGACTGGGAAGAAAAAGAGGTTTAATGGACTTACAGTTCCACATCGCTGGGGAGGCCTCACAATCATGGCAGAAGGGAAGGAGGAGCAAGTCATGTCTTACATGCATGGTGGCAGGCAAAGAGAGAGAGCTTGTGCAGGGAAACTCCCTTTTATAAAACCATCAGATCTCATGAGACTTATTCACTATAATGAGAACAGTACGGGAAAGACCTGCCCCCATGCTTCAATTACCTCCCACCAAGTTCCTCTCAAAAAGTGTGGGAATTGTGGTAGTTATAATGCAAGATGAGATTTGATGGAGACACAGGCAAACCATATCACACAGGAACTGATCTTATTCAGTGATCCACTGACTTCTTCTCAGAAGCACTTGAGGAGCTTGTTAAAATGTAGATTCCTAGGCTCTACCCACTACCTAAATCTAGGTGAGGGAGGGATGCAGTGAATTCGCAATGTGAGAAAAATTATGTGCATAGTAAAGTTTGAGAATTTCACCTAGTAGGATTCAATATCTCAGTGTTTTTGGTAGATTAATATGTGAATTTCAACAACAGTTTTGGAAACCTCCCATAATTGCTTCTTTTTGCACAAAGGCAATAGTGGATCTTTACAAGTCTTTAACAAATAAATTTATTGGTATTTCATTTGAACAATACTTGGATTTTCTGGTAAGACATTGCCAATTTATTTAAATATGATGCCTCATTAAGTGAGGAAATCCAAACTGTAATTTCATCATGTGAGGTCCTTTTGCTTTTGTAATATTTAGTCAGCCAGTGGTTCTAAGACTTATACGCAGTAGTTAGTTATTATAACCTGAGAGCTAAGTATTCATGCCTTGACTATTTAGCAGTAAGGAATCTGAGATTCAGAGAGGTTAAGTAGTCCTCTGGAGATTTAAATAGACAATGAGTTATCATGCTGAGACTGGAAATCTATCTTCTGGCTCTTAAGTTTTCTCCCCCTTTGTACTATGAAAAGCTTATTCTCATATTAAGTATCAAAATAGTATAGTATGAATTAAATAATTCTTGTTCACATGTATATAGTATAAAAATAAATTTTAACATTTGTTGATCATTATTTATAAAATTGTAATAAAATGATTTTGGGAGAAAATAATCATGAAGAGTGATTTTTTATAATTAATAAAATTTATTTAGTATTGCTGATACTAGTAAGATTCTGTTGCTAGTTTATGTAACTTATGGGGAATTTTTTTATGGATCACATAATGTAAACAGAACAAATCATTTGATTTTTTTATAGTCTCGTAAAAATTCTCTTATTCAAAACAGTTTTTATAAGTTAAACATTTTTCGTAATTTTGGTACTACAGATGAAAATTTTCTTGGCATGTAAAAGAGAGTTAAGGAATATAACAGACATGCTGGTTTTTTTTAGCTAAAAATTTGAAAAATTTGAAGCACAAAAAGTAGATATGTTTGTTTTATTTTTTAATAATATGTAAAAATGTCATATTCTCATAAAAACCACAATGAAATAGAAAGAGCAGGTTTGGAGTCAAAGATTCAGAGTATAGAGTTCTAGTTATGTTAGTTTCTAGCTATGTAAAATCATTTGTTCAATTCTATGGAAATTAGTTTTTCTGATTCATACATTTCTAGGCCTAGTCTGTATTATTTTAAAGCAATTTTTATAAAAATACTTTTTATAAGTTGTTATGCTATAATAAAGAACAATGGAAATCGTGAATTTCTTCAAGGATTGTGATAACTCTCTTAAGGCTGTGTTGACAAAGGATGGTTTCTCCTTTTTCTAGAAACTTGGTGAGCGCTGGACAGCAGTATGCCGTTGGACTGAAGAACGCTGGAATAGGTTACAAGAAATCAATATATTGTGGCAGGAATTATTGGAAGAACAGGTATGAAACTGTTTTCCATAAGGGGCAAAATAAATGGTGAAAAGTAACCCATCTTTTATTGTGACATTAGAATAAAGTTGCCTTGTTTACTTTTCTTTGAAAGGAAAATATATAAATAATTATTTTAAAGATCAAATTTCTATCCAGTTTATAACTGATCATGAAGCTTATTCACAGAGATTATGTCATTTGGCTCCATTAATTTGACCTGTTTTCAATTACTTGGAATGTTAGTACTTAGATATGCTATTTTCATGATTAGTGGATTTGTGTTGGGTGATGTATTTGAATTTGTATCAACACAATGCCTAGCATATAGTTTGTGCTCAGTAAATAATGAGTAATGAATCCACTCAACACATTGTGAACTTTAATTCCCTAGATTTTTTCTTGATTTTTAACAAGTATTGAAATTAATGAGAAAATATTATTTAGCAACACCTTTGATTTAACACTGGGTTAATTGCATATTTTTTTCACTGTCATCACAGCGAATGAACCTGTTGTACAAGCTGCCACCTTAATTTTTCAGTAGGAGTGGTGGCTCTTTGCTCGTTCTCTGTCTTTCCAGAAAAGCAACCATTGAAACAAAATACAAAACTTTTCTCCCCAAATGCCAAGCAATTGTGGTTTTAAAAAATAAGTAGATACTGGCCAGGCAGGGTGACTCACGCCTGTAATCCCAGCACTTTGGGAGGCTGAGGCGGGTGGATCACTTGAAGTCAGGAGTTCGAGACTAGCCCGGCCAACATAGTGAAACCCTGTCTCCACTAAAAATATAAAAATAAGCCAGTCCTGGTGGTGGGTACCTGTAATCCCAGCTACTCAGGAGGCTGAGGCAGGAGAATTGCTGGAACCCGGGAGGTGGAGGTTGCAGTGAGCCGAGATAGTGCCATTGCACTCCAGCCTGGGAGACAAGAGACACACTCAAAAAAAAAAAAAAAAAAAAAAAAAAAAGCAAATACTCTATTCCCACATCTCTCAGTGTCCATTTTGATTCTTTTAAATGCATTTCATTTCCATCTATAAGAAGCAACTATATTCTCTTCAGGGGAAAAAACTCAAGTGTATGATGTTTTGTGGCTTACTAAATATGGTGGCAGATAGTACATCTTAAAATGTAGGTTGCAGAATTTGTCCAAATATAAATTGTTAATGACTACTTCCCCCTCCCTCAATCTGTGGTCATATTTTTCTTCTTAGGAATCACAAAGGGACCTGATTCTGATTTCTGAAATGTTTACATTTCGCTTTACAAATATTTACATTTCACTTTATAAATATTTACGTTTATTGTGAACCTTGTATTTAGGCCAAAAAGTCTCATAGAATAGTTAAAATTTTACTTCAGTAATGACAGGAGAAAGGCTGGGCACAGTGGATCACGCTTGTAATCCCAGCACTTTGGGAGGCCGAGGCGCGCGGATCAGTTGAGGTCAGACCAACATGGTGAAACCTGTCTCTACTAAAAATACAAAAAATTAGCCAGGCCTGTGGTGGGCACCTGTAATCCCAGCCACTCGGGAGGCTATGGAGGCAGGAGAATCGCTTGAACCCAGGAGGCAGAGGTTGTAGTGATCTGAGATGGCACCACTGCACTCCAGTCTGGGTGACAGAGTGAGACTCTGTCTCAAAAAATAAAAATAATAGTAATAATAATAATTGCAGTAGAGGACATCAATTGCTAGAGAAAACCATTGTGTTACTCTTCTATCCAGTAAACTAATTGCAAATTTGGAAATAATTTTAATTTGATGATAAAAAAAGTTTAAAAATAGAGTACTAGTATTTCAGTCACTTGTATCACTTTAGGTTTTAAACTGACCTTTCATCATGTTCTACAATGATCTGACATTTTAACTATACCTTTTGTGTGTGTGTGTAGTATCTACATGTTCTGTCTTGTGGCATCATTATTTATGTGCATATCTTACCAGCCTCACTAGATTGAGGACAGTATCCATTGGGGGGTGAAATATAGAGGCAAGGAATAGTTGTTAAATATTTAATTGATAAATAAAATCACTGAGAAAGAATTGATTCCATTGCAAATACAGAACCAAGTTTTTTTCCTCGCTACTAAATAGAAAAGGGTTTCTGCCCTAAATGCTACATTTTGGGAAAAATTATCACAGTGTAGCTACAGTTGTTTTCTATCCCTTCTTCAGGATTATCTCTCTACATGATTGAATATCCTCTGCTCAGAAAACATGCATTGTTGGCCAATGAAGTTTAAAAATCTTTATATGGGCTTTGGGCGATCTTCAGACTCCCTCCTTTAATCATAACTGCTGTTGAACCTTGAATGCTAGTGTGGATTTCCTACATGATGCCATGGAAAGACCATTGGTTTTGGAGTGTGGACCCTGGATCCAGCTCTGCCATTAACTAGCCAAGTGATCTGGGACATGTAACTTGACTTCTCTTTCCTTCCTTTCTAAAATGAGGTGCTGGGACAAGACAATCTCTGAGCTTTCTTCTGCCTCTAGAAAGTTAAAATGTAATTCCTTTGGAGACTTACGTAGTTGGATTTTCCCTTTTCCCTCCACCTATCTCCTTGAAATTAGGTTTCATTCCCTGGGTATGAGGCTAATGTCAGATTGTTCTGTTACAAATCTGAAAAGGAAAATATTTTAAAGAAAGGTATCTTTCTGGGTCATTTGTCCCTCAGACTTAGGTGTTTGAAGGCCTTCTTATCCCCAGGTAAGGGTGAAGCCTCTAATAAAATAAAAGTTAGAAATTTGGATGCATGATTTAATTGAATTACCAAATGATTCTGCAGATAAAGTTCAACTTTTGTTATTACTTGTAGTGCTTGTTGAAAGCTTGGTTAACCGAAAAAGAAGAGGCTTTAAATAAAGTCCAGACAAGCAACTTCAAAGACCAAAAGGAACTAAGTGTCAGTGTTCGACGTCTGGCTGTAAGTGATGGGGTTGTCAGCATCTGTGTTGTAAGCCTATGATCCCTTAATGTTTTATAGCTAATGGTTAATACAATTTAGTGAATGCAGATTACAGCTCATTACCTAGCATTAGACTGCTGCCCTGTAACAATCTGGAACCACGAGTCTTGCCTTTTAGCATAGTGAACTGCAAAGCATGTACATTTTACTATAAAATATACATGTTTAAAATTCTTGGCTGGGGAAGGAAAGATAAAGTCCTGTTAAAAAGAGTCATCTAATAAATATCTGAAATACTAGATTTTGAAGGAAGACATGGAAATGAAGCGTCAAACATTAGATCAGCTGAGTGAGATTGGCCAGGATGTGGGACAATTACTTGATAATTCCAAGGCATCTAAGAAGATCAACAGTGACTCAGAGGAACTGACTCAAAGATGGGATTCTTTGGTTCAGAGACTAGAAGATTCCTCCAACCAGGTACTTTTTGATTTAGATCATATGTTGTGCCATGAAGTAAACATTTAAAGTTTAAATGTTCAGGTTAGTTTTAATTTGTATGAAATAAAAGAGTAGTAGACAAACTAAAAAGTTGGTTCCTTATACCTGATGAAAAATTGACATGTGAAAATCACCTTCAGTTTTCTAAAGTAAGTTTTAATAGATTGTCTTAATATCCTGTAATTTAATTCATAGTAACTGATTACACTTAGCCAATAAATAATCTTAACATCTTCAATCTTAAGTAATCTTATTAATCTTAAAAATATTTTAATGAATTAGTCAAACATAAAACATTGGTTTGTAGACAGATATTCTTAGCAGCATTATTTATAATAGCCAAAAAGTGGAACAACTTAAATATCCATACACAGATGAATGGATAAACAAAATGTGGTGTATGTATACAATATTATCTGATAATACAAAAGAATGAAGTATTGACACATGCTACAACATAGATGAATCTTGAAAACACTATGCTAAGTATAAGAAGCCAATCGCAAGATTATATGCACTATGATTCCATTCATAGGAAATGTCCACAAGGGAAAAATATCCACAGAGACAGAAAGTAAATGCGTGGTTGCCACTGGTGGGAGTGGGGAATGGGGAGTGATGGTTTATGGGTATGAGATTGCTTTTTGGGGTGATAAAATGTTCTGGAGACAGAGCGTGAGGATGATTATACAACAGTATAAATGTACTAATAACCATTAAGTTATATATTTCAAAGAAAGAATTTTATAGCATGTGAATTATATCTCAGTGAAGCAGTTACAAAAATTGAAATTTTGGATGGCTTTTATTTCAGGTGACTCAGGCTGTAGCAAAGCTGGGGATGTCTCAGATTCCTCAGAAGGACCTTTTGGAGACTGTTCGTGTAAGAGAACAAGCAACTACAAAAAAATCTAAGCAGGAACTGCCTCCTCCTCCTCCCCCAAAGAAGAGACAGATCCATGTGGATATTGAAGTTAAGAAAAAGTGAGAAGAGATAGAGAAATTGTTCAATCCAATATTGCACATACTGTATTTTCTACTTGGTACCTATTTTGTACTAATCATTAATCATAGGCAAATCTAGACATAATAATAATAATTATTATTAAAAGTCAACTACTGAACCACTCGCTGCCCCTATCTCCTGAATATTCTAGTTGGCACTAGCTAAGCATCTAAATTTTCTTGCATGATTTTGTGTTTTTATCCTATGTTCAATTGGGAGAACTTTGTGATTGAACCTTTCTTTCTTTCTTTCTTTCTTTCTTTCCCGTCATTCTCCTTGGAAGGATATGATTGTCCATGACTGTCTTTTTATTCTTTCTTTCACTGTCACAACTTGACAATTTTGCTTTAGGTAGACATCCGTATTCTTGGTGAATCTCTTTCCTCCTCTCACCGTTAAAAAGTACTTAATTCAGGGAAATAATTCATTTCTAGTGTCCTTTTTTCTCCCCTTTCTCTCTTATTCTTTTTCATGTTTTGTTGTTTCCTTTGTTATTTTCTTTGTCAGATTAATTAACATATTCTTTGTATTTGGCTTAAAGATCCATCTTTGTCATAAAATATTTCTTTTAGTCTTATTGATTCAAAAGAAAACTCAGGATCTCTAGAAGAAGAATAATCACAGCTGACATATATTGAGCTTTTATTGATGTCAGCTATTCTATTCAACTATACTGTGTGCAGGTACTGTACCTGACATAACTACAGCAGGTAATCCTCAAAACAGTCTTTGAGTAGTACTGTTATTCTCTCCCTCTTACAGCAGAACTCATGCTTGGGTAAATGGGCAATTATTTTGGGCCTGAATAAAAATTATATGCTTTCTCCAACCTAGCTTTTGTTAGACAAAGCAGCATTCCAATATTACCAGATGGTTTTTATTTTGATAATAAGTCTGTGTTTCTGCCTCTTAATAGCATCTCCTTGTAGGACCAGTGTACCTCCGAGTTGCAAGCAGCAGCTATGGAACCTTTACTTTTGGAGCCAAGACAGCACAGGAAAAAGATGCTCCTAATGTTAATATGAGCATAGATCTCACATTTCCTCAGTGGATATTATCTGCCAGGTATATCTGGCAGCGTGTCTCTCCAATACTGACTTTGTGCATTTGGAAGCACAGCAGGTTGTCAAAGACTAGAGTACATAACTGTGAAATCTTAAACACGACTGTATTGTATAGGGTACATTGTGCTGCAAGAAAGAGAATACCGTGCCCGAAGTGTCTTAAACAATGAGATCATTGGTGATCCCATATTACAAAAGTTCTGGAGGTAGGGAAGGTCTGTTTTAATGGAAGGGTGTGGTTCAGCAACCCCCCATCTGCAGTCTCTTGTCATTCTTGTCATTCTAAGGCTTTTACCCTTAGCCTTGTCTTATTAGCAGACTCCTGCGCTGCTCTCCCTGATCCCCTGGTGCATGGGAAGTTGAAACTATCTGGCCTTTCGAGTCTCTGTAGTTGCGTTTTGGGGACTCCAACAGCAAGGAAGAATTATGGAGAGGGTGTGTCTGTCGTGTGGGCAACCAGCTGCGAGGACTACAGTTATCGACTCCATCACTTGACTGAGGCAGACATTCCTTCAGTGAATTCTTGGACAAATAGAGGCTTGAATACATCCATTCATTACAGTTAAATCTCATTATTAGAAAGGTCATTTTTATGCTCACATTCTGCCCCGTCTAAGTCTACCTACATGTGCTAGCTCTTTTGGAGGGATATGGAGCCACTTTTTCAATATGTGACCTCCTCAGTCTTTGAAGATAGTGTTTATATCCCAGTTTTTATTGTCATAAAGTGCAGGGGATCCTTAACCATTCTTATTAACATGGTTTCCAGACCCTTTTATATCTTCTATGTGCTCTAGAAACCACTATTAGTTTGCCTTAAAAGGGACTTAAATGGACTTAAAATGGACTACCCCAATAATCAAGGGCCTTAAATGACTGCTTAATGCCTAGTTTAAAATATATGTTTAAAAAATGGTGGCTCATTTCTACTTCTCTTCCCCTGGTGCTGCTGTGGTGGTGGTTTTTACCAGCTCAAGGTACAGTGGGACAGTCATTTCCTAGAATGTAGATACCTGTTCCTGTGACCTGTGATCGTTGCGTCACTCTTGCCCATATTGAGAGCAGATGCTGACTGACTCTCCAAGGTCATTGTAAACGTGCGATTTTTAGATGGCTGTCTCTTCTCTGAAATATTAAATAGAAAGCTGCTGTTAAGATGACGGGAGGAACGTATCCCTGTTTGAGCAATACCTTGACCCCAGATATTTATCTAGAGCATCACAAAATCCCTCACATATCACAGGGAAAATCTATCTTGATGAAAAGATAAAATATTCATAATTCACCAGAAACCTTTAAGCAAAGTTTCTCACAAGAATCAGCAGTAACGACTTGTGCCACTGCTTAACGTACCAAGAAGCTCTGTGGGGAGGGTACTAGTTAAGAAGACAGACAGTCTTGGTTTGAATCCCAGCCTCACCCTTTGTTAGCTTTATTACATGGGAGAGTTACTGAAAACCTCTGTGAGCGCAGTGCCTTAATCTCTAAAGGGGATAATAATAGTGTATACTTCTTAGGGTGCTGGTGAGGATTCCTTGAGTTAATAATAGACATAAAACACTTAGAAAGGGGCCGGGTAGAAGGCCAGCAATCAGTGATCGTGGCTTCTCTTGTTCCTCCTTGCTTTGGTTTTGACCAACCTTCTCAACTCCTCTCAAACCTGTCCTTTCGTCTTCCTTCCCACTGTTACTATCTTAGTTGTGACCCCCGTTGCTTCCACAGCCTGTTCTCGGCTCTTGTCTCTCTTTAATGCCTTCTCCTCGGTGAACACTAAAGGATAAATAGGATAAATAGAATCATGTCAGTTCCATGCATAGAACTCTCCCTTGGCTCTCAGCTGCCTTTGAGTTAAGTCCAAACTCCTTAATATGTCCTGCAGGGCCTTCCCGTAGCTGGTCCATGTGATTCTTGGCCACATCGTCAATTGTCCCTCCCTTGTGAGTTCCGTACTCATTATTCCAGACACGCCTAACTAATACTTGCAGTTTGCAAAATGTGATCTTCTCTTTCTTTGCTTTCCTTTGGCAAGGGAAACTCCTCAGTGTAATGCTGTTGTTCTCTAGGAAGCCATCCATGCCCCAAGTGGATTAGAAGCCATTCCTGTGAATTCCTGGATTAGCACCTAGCAAATTCTTTTGTTATTGCCTGTTACTTTCCATTGCTTACTAGACTAGACTAGAAGCTCCTTGGGAGCTGAGATTTGTATCTGGTTCACTTTCATATCAAGAGCCCAGCCCAATGCCTGACATTTAGTAAGGCTCAGTCATTACATATTGAACAAAAGAAGATGTTAAGTTTAGTAATGTCTGTACTTGTTCTTTGCTGATTATCTAACCAAATCTGGTTTTTATTATCTACAAGCATTTATAAAAATACAAGTGATTCTTTATAAAGTAAAAATTGTTTTAATATATAAAGTTTTAAAAATTTTTGTTTAAGGCTGAGCATGGTGGGTCATGACTGTAATCACAGCACTTTGGGAGGCCGAGGCAGGCGGATCACGAGGTCAGCCTGGCCAACATGGTGAAACTCTGTCTCTACTAAAAATACAAAAATTAGCTGGGCATGGTAGTGGGCACCTATAATCCTAGCTACTTGGGAGGCTGAGGCAGGAGAATCACGTTTGAACCCGGGAGGCGGAGGTTGCAGTGAACCGAGATCTTGCCATTGCACTCAAGCCTGGGCAACAGGGCGAGACTTCATCTCGAAAAAACAACAACAACAGCAAATTATTTAATTATTTTTTTTCAATTATTTATTAACTCTATAATATTATTACTCTTTTCATACTTTTAATTGTAAATATATGATCTTATTTTGCATGGTTACCCTATTTCTGGGTTGCTGTTTTTGGGGGAGTGATAAAAAAACGTATTCCTGATAAGCATTTGAGTTGCTGTTTCTGGAGTCAAGTAAAACGATAGAAGAAAACATGACAAATGGTTACCTCTGAATCTTCAAACAGGTTTGATGCTATAAGTGCAGAGCTGTTGAACTGGATTTTGAAATCGAAAACTGCCATTCAGACCACAGAGATAAAAGAGTATATGAAGATGCAAGACACTTCCGAAATGAAAAAGAAGTTGAAGGTAAAAAACATAAACCACATATATCCTAGTGCATAAAATAGTTCATCATGCTGGATTTTCTGCTGGCATAAAGACATTATGGAATTCAAAAGCCTCCTGTAAAATAAATGTAGGCAGAAGGTAGCTTTTAGTACATTGTAGTGAATTTTGAATCCATTCATGCTAGCTGTCATCAGATCCCTATTTGGAGGAGGGTTTTTTTTCCTCTTTGTCAATCATTGAGATGTACAGTGAGTAATACTTCTTGTGGTGATCCAGTTAGTGGTACTACTTTTTAGTTAGTTTAGATCACCCTTAATCTGGTATCTAATAATTTATGACTTTATATTAACATTATGCTGAAGATGTTTTGCCTTTGGAATACAACAAACTATTTTAAATCAAAAAGTGTCTTCAATATATTTTCTTTAGAGTTGTAAAAAATAAATACAATTAAAAGGTGTGGGATCTTAGCCCTGCTTCTTTCCATGCTTATGTGTGTTTCTGAAGAGTGTGATGGGAGCTTGCAGAGCTTTTTTGTCCTTGGTGCTCATACGTCTCCTACACATTACTGCATTAACTATTTGGGCACCTGGTGTAAGTCTGCAATGGTTTTTGTATCAGCAGTGGAGTTTTATTTTAAAGAGTTTGGAGGGTATTTTAAAAACAAGATGTGCATAAATATCTAAGGTTTAAGTTGGAAAGTGGTGGGTGAAATGGGAATTGAGATGAGGCTGGGGTTGTTGGTGTCTTCCCTACAATCGCAAAATCCAGAGGGTGAGGTGGTCTGAGCTCGAACTTGCAAGAGGGCTTAGGGCACACCAAGCACAGGGAGCTGTTTTCTTTGTCCATAATGACCCTCCATTAAGCCCACCTTTCTGTGTGGTTGAAATGTCTCCACTCCAGGAGGCTTTCCTTAGCCTCGCTAGAAAGAGTTCAGTGATTAATCTTTTGACTTCATGTGGCTTTGGCATATCTCCATGAAAACCCTTCTTGCATTTATGCTGTTGTTTGTTTATATGTCTGCCTATTTATGTGTCTGCCTGTGCAGGCTTAGAAATTGAAGATAATTTTCCATTGCACCCTTTTTATTCAGCACTTGGTAAAGCTCTTGTGGCTCACGGAAGAGGAGTGTGATGATTCTGGGTGGGCAGGGGGAATGGGGAAGTTGGTTGAGCTGGGAGCACCTTTATCAGAGCCTTCTCTGCACAGAGATTTGGGAAAGCCAGAAGTGGGGCCTGTGTTACATCATTTCATATGCTTCTCACAGTTCTGAAAGATGGATAGATGATTTTAATGATCACTGACCACTCAATTCTCAAAGACATTCAGGTGGCAGAAAATTTAGTAGTAACAGTGATCTTCATGGAACAAGTCCCACAAAGTATTGATAACTTAAAGTCTATCCTGTGACCCAGGAACAATTTTACTGGCAGAAACTGTCACTACATTTGGGGGGATAAAGTATGTAAGGTGTGACTGGCGTTCCTTTGTGTTTCATTTAATATTTATCTAAGAGTTCATTTATTTTGTTTCAGACAAGTAGTAATAGATGCCAAAGATTTGGGAAAAAATATATAAAACAAAGAAAATGTCAGCATTACTCTAATCCCTTATTTTTCTTGCAAACTGAGGAAAGATCAACTTATTATTATTATTGTTATTTAGTGAAGGAGTATCTTGTTCCAACAGATGAATTACCTGGGTGGAGAATC
This sequence comes from Hylobates moloch, assembly GCF_009828535.3. Taxonomy (NCBI): domain Eukaryota; kingdom Metazoa; phylum Chordata; class Mammalia; order Primates; family Hylobatidae; genus Hylobates; species Hylobates moloch. Next base: position 4,800,118 of record NW_026652301.1, on the reverse strand, counting down.
CGTAGTCTAGTCTCCTGCCATCTTAAGAGGTAGCAAAAAATCAACTTGTAAAAAGCAGACAATTGCCTTTTTCTCCAGTTTGATAGTGACTTTTACATTGATCCTTAGTTAGACACAAGTAAATGGTGTTTCTTAGAATCTCTTGCTAATATTCCTTGATCTTTGACTATAAGAAGGTTGTTCTACCTAGTCACAATAAACTTTGTGAAAATCAGAGTAGGATAGCTGAATTTATTTGATAGCACTTAGATGTAAAGAATTTAGAATTGGGCTTCTTCTCTGGATTGTCTGGTTGAAGTAATATGGGTTGCTCAGAAGTTTTGATTGTATTATGATGGATACTATTTGAATAGTTAATATATAAATAATCAGTTGGGGATGGAGGAATGGGAGAAAATTCAAATACTGAGTTGTGTGCACATATACTTGTGTTTGTGTGTGTATACATGATTTTACTTGCTTCATTCTTACTAGTTCTGGAAAGAATTTTGTCTTGGGAATATCAAACTATAGAGATAAAAAAAAAATGAAATTAAGAGCCATTCCTCAAACATAAAGAACAAAATGCGGGCTGGGCTTGCCATGGCTCACGCTCATAATTCCAGCACAAGGCAGGAGGATTGCTTGAGCCCAGGAGTTTGAGACCAGCCTGGGCACCATAGGGAGACCCCTGTCTCTACAAAAAGTAAAAAAAAAAAATATTTGCTGGGCATGAGCTTGCACTTGTAACTCCAGCTACTCGGGAGGCTGACATGGGAGGATCCCTTGAGCCCAGGAGGTTGAGGCTGCAGTGGGCCATGATTGTGTCACTGTACCCCAGCTTGGGTGACAGAGTGAGAACCTGCTTCAAAGAAAAAAAAAAAAAGAACAAAATGCTTTGGTTTGGGTTCTAAAGCATATTTTCTATTTTCATTATTTAAAAATTACATATGAAATATGATTGTGCTTGAAGTTTACATTAAACCCTAGACTTAATGCAAACAGATAATACTGAGCCTCAAAATATTTCTATCCATTTTTCCTGTTTTCTTTCTTTTGAGATGGGAGTTTTGCTCTGTTACCCAGGCTAGAGTGCAGTGGTGCGATCTCAGCTCACTGCAACCTCTGCCTCCCGAGTTCAAGCAATTCTCATGCCTAAGCCTCCCGAGCAGCTGGGATTATAGGCACGCGCCACCACGCTTGGCTAATTTTTGTATTTTTAGTAGAGATGGGGTTTCACCATGTTGGCCAGGCTGGTCTCAAACTCTTGACCTCTAGTGATCCACCCCCCTCAGCCTTCCAAAGTGTTGGGATTACAGGTGTGAGCCACCATGCCCAGCCTATCCTTTTTTCTTGCTAGTTGATTTTTGTTCAGCAACTTCTGTCATAACACATTCAATTCTTTTGACTCAAACCATTATTTTTATGGCGTGGCATACTCAGGGTATATATGTGAATAGATATCCTGGATCTAAAACATAATTTTAATTATTTCCTTCTGATAGGAGCTTATAATTATCAGGTACATTTTTTTTCTTATAAAAGAAACCAATGCTTTTTCGTTGCTATGATTACGTTTGAATTTACCTTTTCAGATTTAAAAAGAATGTAGGAGGGACAGTAAACTTAAACATTTAAAACAGCAACATTATATTGAGAGAAAGTTTGCAATATTCTTATGTTGGGACTTCATTTGCAGGCATTAAGAAAAGAACAGAGAGAAAGAATCCCCAGAGCAGATGAATTAAACCAAACTGGGCAAATCCTTGTGGAGCAAATGGGAAAAGGTAAGATCCTTGATTTTTTTTCCCCATATTTTTCAGATGGTGGCATTGAATAATATTAAAGTTTGCCCTATTAAATATTTTGCTTTAATACTCGAATCCTCTTTTGGCTAGATAAATGGTTTTCAAAAATGTTTTTAGGCAGCAGAATCTTTAAAAATGAAATTTTATTCTGAAGCTGATTATAAAAAAACAGATAAAAGCAAAGTTGTTCTGATTTTATATGGGATCGGGGCTGGACACCCTGATTAGCAGAACAGTTAAAACCCACTAGCATAGCATATTTTAAAACTGTATCCTTTGGGTTTATATATTAGGAATTTGTTTTGCAGGGTGGTGGCAAAAGAAAACTTTACTTGGCAACATTTGGGAAATGAAGTTACATTAAATTCATTAAGGGTATTTGATTTTTGATAACTTTTAATGCATTATATTTGTTTACTACAGTATTTTTATAGTTAAGTTTGATAAGGTGTTACTTATATATGAAATTTTTAAATGCTCCCAAGACTTTTTTTTTTTCGCTATAGCTCCCAGTGACTTAGAATAAGCTAAAGATTAATATTCTTGGTGCGCAGTTTTGCATATGAATGTCTCTTTGTTCTAGAGAAATGTTGAAAGACATTTCTCACACTCCATGTACGTTGGTCTAATAATGGTAAGCACTTTGGAAGGCTGCTGTAGCTCTCCTTCACACCTGTACAGATACCTATACAGAATTAGGAATATTAGTTTGACAAGAATCTTCAAAGCAGTAGCATTTAATATTTTATTGTTTGACTTTTTGTTATTGAAAATATAACTATATAAAAGCAAATAGAATACTATGATGAACTTCCTTCTATCAGTTACCTAGTTCAATAATTGACAACATTCTGCCATTCTTGAATTATCTCTACCTTTACTGGTTCCTCAGCCTCTCAATTATTACTATTTTTACAGTTTTCTTGGAAGTAAAATTTACTTACATTGAAATACATGACTCAGCTGTGCTGTTTTGACAAATAGATAAACCTGTGTAACCTATACACACACATCACTATGTAGAAAATTTCCACCTTTCCAGAAATTTCTCTTTTGGGTTAGTCACCTTCCTCCCTCCGGAAAACAACTGTTCATGTTGTTTTGACCTTAGATTATTTTGCCTCCAGCCTTTAACAAATATGTTTATTTATTTAGTATGTATACTGGATATGTGTATACACATACACACACATGCACACAAACATAAACACACAGAAACATATATACACACACAAACATATATAGATATATACACATACACACAAAATATGGACTGTATACCATGTGGACAGTGTATGTCCATTTATTTGGAAATTATGCAAATGTATTATCAATCCATATATTATTAATAAAGGTTAATTTCTCTCTTTAAATAAATTAAATAGAATAGTATTTAATATTTTCTTTCAAAATCCATTCTAGCAGACTCTCTTAGTTGTCCTGCCTGTGGGCATCCCACCTGGAGGTTACTGTTTCCAGTATTTACTTGAAGAGGTCCAGAGACACAAACAGATGATAACTTCCTTTGAGATGCTGGTTCATTCAATAATTATAATGCATTGGATGTTGAATTTATTTCCTTTACAAGCGTAGATTTTTTACTTCTACCTCAGCATTGTACCTGGTGACTCTGGCTTTATCTGATGTGAATATGGGATAACTTCTTGAATCTGTGTACTGAATTTAGTCCCATTTCTGTCAGGTGTTCAGCAGTGTGGCAGAATTATGAAGATGGGGGAGACTTGATGTAGATGAGAAGTTGGTGCGAGGTGATGTTATAGTGAGAATAACAGTGATTGGGGGAATGGGCGAACTTGGATTCTCTTGTCCTTTTCTAGTTTCTTATCTTTGGGAAAGTCTTGGAACCCTTGTGTTTCTTTGCCTTGGTGTCTGGAGAGTGAGGGAGTTTATTAGCTGACTCTTAGCTATTAGTTTATCAGGTGACTATTAGGTTATTAGCTGACTATAGGCTTTGGTCCATAAAATTTTACCGTAAACAGGTCCTAAATAGACACATTCTGGACATTGAATTCACATGAAAGTGCTACTTGCAAAAGGCCAAAGGCAACACTGGAGAATAGGTGACATGGGGCTTTTGTCACCTAATGTATACTTGTCCAATTTCATAGGAAAGCTTTTATATTTTGTATTACCATTTTTTTCATGCATTGGTGGAATTAGAAATTCGTTCATTAGAGGACCTTAATTCTTTTTTGTTTTAAAGATGCATCTGTTTAAAAATTTTTTTTAGGACAACAGTGGGAAGCTGAGGAATGGGGGAGCTGAACTGAATAAAGTCTGTATGTTTCAGTTCAGTTAGGGAGGCATGTCAAATTCTTCAGTAAAACCCAAGTTTGAATAATCACGTCACTGTTTTTCTGAAACCAGTTCCATCAGAAAGCCCACCATAGCCAATTCTGATAGGTCTTTCCTGCCTAATGCATTTTACATAAGTTTTGAGGTATCCCATAGAGCATAAAAATGTTTTTAGAAAATAAAATAGTGTGAGGCGGGGCGCAGTGGCTTGCACCTGTAATCCCAGCACTTTGAGAGGCTGAGGTGGGTGGATCACGAGGTCAGGAGATCAACACCATTCTGGTCAACATGGTGAAACCCCATCTCTACTAAAAATACAAAAATTAGCTGGGCATGGTGGTATGTGACTGTAATCTCAGCTACTCAGAAGGCTGAGGCAGGAGAATCGCCTGAACCAGGGAGTCAGAGGTTGCGATGAGCTGAGATCGCACCACTACACTCCAGCCTGGTGACAGAGCAAGACTCTGTCTCAAAATAATAATAATAATAATAATAATAATAATAATAATAATAGTAATAACAATAATATAAAAATAAATAAATAAAAATAAATAAAATAAAATAGTGTGTTTCATTTGACTTTCATAGCTGATATACTTGGTTTTCTTCGTTTAGCTTATCTTGTTCCTAGAGATTCTCATCTAACAAAATTCAGTAGTTGGGCATCTGGGTAACGTGGCTTTATGAATCGATGCCCACTGTGGTTGTCTAAGCATATAAGCCCATGAAGTTTGGTGAAGGTCCTATGTTTTGTAAACATTTCCCTTGATTCCAATAGTGATAGACTGAGAAGTGTAAAGTCAAGTGAGACTAAGTGGCAGGAATGTGTTCTATTTTCTCTCTTTTAGACAATTAATAAAGTGATATGCTGTTGATTTTGCCTTTTGACTAGTCATCTCTAAGAACTCTGTGTTTTATAGAAATAGAAAATTTTAAACTCTGGATCTCTGGGAGTAAAACAACTGTTTTTAAAGACAATGTGTAGTTTTCCTTTTATAAGATGTAAATTGTGTTTGAATCATTATCGGACATCACTGTAACAAGCAGTATCTCAGGATTAGAGAAAGGGAGATTCAGATGTTTAAAACTGGTTTAAAGAGGCAAAATGAATGGCTTGTAAGATGTTGTCAGTGAAAAAATAACTGAAGTTGTTTTAACTGCCCTTGTTCTTGAAATGAGCACCTCTTTCCAGTTTTCTAGATGAGTAGTGAAATTTTCCATCTCAGAAATTTTATTTACCTACTTAATTTTCTTCCTTGATTAGTATGAATTGTCCAACATAAAGATAATGTGGCTGGTGTTACTATTCTTTTGCCTACCTAGAATAGAAATGATGGGGCAGGGGCACGACCCATATCTCCATTGTTCATATTGTTAGGAAAATGGTGATTTGTTTTGTATACTCTCCCCATTAACAGGGATAATGCAGCATGGCCTGTGATGTGAATGCTTTGCTTATGTCTCATATTCTCTTACCTGAGAGATGGTGGTGAACAGTGAACTTCTGCAATTGACATAGGTGACACATTCAAATGACAGCATGATATGCCCTCATTTATGATTTTCAGTGGACACAGTGTATTATAAAAATTTTCAAAGTTGCATTGTCTATGGATTGTACATGACTTTTTGTTTTTATGCCTTTTTTTTTAGTTCAAGCTCTCATTATCCTGGATTTTGATCATATATGTTTATAAAGCAGGATTGTTTTATTGCTTTCCTACTCAATAAAAATGTGAAGCCATCTTTTTGGTATGCATGTTCTCCTCCGAATAGAAAGATTGCTTTGAAGATTTCCCATACATTTTCATAGTCATTTTAGAGGATTTGAAGGTATTTTAGACTAAGGGAAGTACTATGATAAAATCTATTATTATATATGACTTTATTATTTTTAGGAACATTCTCTACTTTTCAAAAATATCGGACAAATAAAATGATAAGATTTCAGTAATAAAAATGGTGGCATTGTTTTCCCTGATGTGTTTCTAAAGTAGATCATCTTATTGCTGCCTCAGTCTTTTGGTATTTGCTTATTTATGTGCAAGGTCCCCAGTGGGCTTGCTGATGCTTCTAGAGCCTGGCTGCTGGCTTAATATTCCTGCACTCACTAGGTTGCTTCCCAGCATAAGGCATCCTCGCCATTCATTTCTTAATTTATATGACACTGTGCTTTGGTCACCAAGACCTGAGCTGCCTCCTAGTTTTTCTAGCCAGCTGTCTTTTTTTCTTAGGACAAAGGGTCTTCTTTCTGAAGTCGGGCCTAGACAGATCAAGGTAGTTGATCTTATTTCACTGGTTCAGGTGATAAACTAGCAGAGTAGAAGCATGGCATGGATGGAAACATATATTATCTAGAAAAGGCAGACTGGATTAAGAAAATGTGGCACATATACACCATGGAATACTATGCAGCCATAAAAAATGATGAGTTCATGTCCTTTGTAGGGACATGGATGAAACTGGAAAACATCATTCTCAGTAAACTATCGCAAGGACAAAAAACCAAACACCGCATGTTCTCACTCATAGGTGGGAATTGAACAGTGAGAGCTCATGGACACAGGAAGGGGAACATCACACTCCGGGGACTGTTGGGGGAGGTGGGAGGGACAGCATTAGGAGATATACCTAATGCTAAATGACGAGTTACTGGGTGCAGGAAATCAACATGGCACATGGATACATATGTAACAAACCTGCACATTGTGCACATGTGCCCTAAAACCTAAAGTATAATAATAAAAAAAATGAAAAAAAAAAAAAAAAAAAGACT